>NW_028270166.1:32725372-32840372 GCF_037043375.1 Chiloscyllium plagiosum
CCTCGTCTCTCTCCTCGTCTCTCTCCTCGTCTCTCTCCTCGTCTCTCTCCTCGTCTCTCTCCTCGTCTCTCTCCTCGTCTCTCTCCTCGTCTCTCTCCTCGTCTCTCTCCTCGTCTCTCTCCTCGTCTCTCTCCTCGTCTCTCTCCTCTTCTCTCTCCTCTTCTCTCTCCTCTTCTCTCTCCTCTTCTCTCTCCTCTTCTCTCTCCTCTTCTCTCTCCTCTCCTCTCTCCTCTCCTCTCTCCTCTCCTCTCTCCTCTCCTCTCTCCTCTCCTCTCTCCTCTCCTCTCTCCTCTCCTCTCTCCTCTCCTCTCTCCTCTCCTCTCTCCTCTCCTCTCTCCTCTCCTCTCTCCTCTCCTCTCTCCTCTCCTCTCTCCTCTTCTCTCTCCTCTTCTCTCTCCTCTTCTCTCTCCTCTTCTCTCTCCTCTTCTCTCTCCTCTTCTCTCTCCTCTTCTCTCCTCTTCTCTCTCCTCTTCTCTCTCCTCTTCTCTCTCCTCTTCTCTCTCCTCTCTCCTCTCCTCTCTCCTCTCCTCTTCTCTCTCCTCTCCTCTTCTCTCTCTTCCTCTTCTCTCTCTTCCTCTTCTCTCTCTTCCTCTTCTCTCTCTTCCTCTTCTCTCTCTTCCTCTTCTCTCTCTTCCTCTTCTCTCTCTTCCTCTTCTCTCTCTTCCTCTTCTCTCTCTTCCTCTTCTCTCTCTTCCTCTTCTCTCTCTTCCTCTTCTCTCTCTTCCTCTTCTCTCTCTTCCTCTTCTCTCTCTTCCTCTTCTCTCTCTTCCTCTTCTCTCTCTTCCTCTTCTCTCTCTTCCTCTTCTCTCTCTTCCTCTTCTCTCTCTTCCTCTTCTCTCTCTTCCTCTTCTCTCTCTTCTTCTTCTCTCTCTTCCTCTTCTCTCTCTTCCTCTTCTCTCTCTTCTTCTTCTCTCTCTTCCTCTTCTCTCTCTTCTTCTTCTCTCTCTTCCTCTTCTCTCTCTTCCTCTTCTCTCTCTTCTTCTTCTCTCTCTTCTTCTTCTCTCTCTTCTTCTTCTCTCTCTTCTTCTCTCTCTTCTTCTTCTTCTCTCTCTTCTTCTTCTTCTCTCTCTTCTTCTTCTCTCTCTTCTTCTTCTCTCTCTTCTTCTTCTCTCTCTTCTTCTTCTCTCTCTTCTTCTTCTCTCTCTTCTTCTTCTCTCTCTTCTTCTTCTCTCTCTTCTTCTTCTCTCTTCTTCTTCTTCTCTCTTCTTCTTCTTCTCTCTTCTTCTCTCTTCTCTCTTCTCTCTTCTCTCTTCTTCTCTCTTCTTCTCTCTTCTCTCTTCTCTCTTCTTCTCTCTCCTCTCTGTCTCCTCTCTCCTCTCTGTCTCCTCTCTGTCTCCTCTCAATATTCTTTTTTACTTTAATATACTTAAAGAACCTCTTTGAATTGATCTGAATCTTCTCAGCCAAGGCTATATCATGCTCCATTTTCACCCTCCTGATTTCCTTCTTCAGTAAACTCCTATATCCCTTATATACTTTCAGGGATTCCCTTGTTCCCACTGTCTGTACCTGAGCCATACCGCCTACCTTTTTCTGGTCAAAGCCTCATTATCTCTTGTCATCCAGGGTTACCTATTCCTGTCAACCTTGCCCTTCACCGTCATAGGAACATTTTGACCTTGAACTCCAGCTATCTCACTTGTAAAGGCCTCCCTGTTGCCAGAGATCCCTTTGCCTGCAAACAAACTACTCCAGTTGGTTTTAATTCCATTAATGCTGGTGAGAAGTTTCATTTACTGTGCTGCTATACTAGTTATTTTTTTCAAACTGCATGCAAAATTGTCAATTTTTCAGCACTTGTTATACACTAGCTATCAACCATTGAAAACTTGGAAAGAGAAAAGAGAAATCCAATTGCTACTCTTTTTTTTTGGTTTCTTATTATTGAAGACAGCACAAATTATTCTATCCTGATGAAGGGCTCTTGCCCAAAATGACTCTCCTACACACTCCCCCACCGACACACTCATTCTCCTACACACGCCCACACCGATTCTCCTGCTCCTCGGATGCTGCCTGACCTGCTGTGCTTTTTCAGCACCACACTCTCTATTTTGATCTCCAGCATCTGCAGTCCTCACTTTCTCCATAAATTATTCTATGTTATGTGAGTTTAATGGTTGTAGCAGATCACTGACAAAGGTACTTGCAGGGGAGGTAGAGATCACGTCATAACGGCAAGCTAGCCAGATGCAGCCCCAATTGCATATCTTGGTAAACTGAAGGTAACATTGGGTGAAATGTTCCCAGGACCTGAATGACATGGATGACAGTGAGAAATCTGGGAGAATCTCATCAGAGCTCAAGCAGTACCTTTCCTGACATCGAGAGCAACAAGTCAAATTTTCCAATTGAGCTTTTTTCTTTCTTTCTTCATGGGAATCAGCCATCGCTAGCTGGGCCAGCATTTATTACTTGTCTTTAGTTGTCCCCTTGAGAAGGTGGGGGTGAGTTTCTTGAACAGCTGCAGTTGACCCACAATGCCTTTTGGGAGGGAAATCCAGAATTTTGACCCAGTGACCGTGAAGGAATGGTGATATATTTCCAGGTCAGGATGGTGGCTGGATTGGAAGAGAATCTGCAGGTGGTGGTGTTCCCATTTGTCTGCTGCCCTTGAGCTTCGAGATGGAAGCAGTTGTGGGTTTGGAAGCACCTGTCACAGGATCTTTGAATTTCTGCAGTGCACCTTGTAGATGGTACACACTGCTGCAGCTGGGTGTTAGTGGTGGAAGGAGTGGACGCTTGTGGACGTGGTGCCAATCAAGTGCACTCGGGTGCAGAAACATGAACCAGTATTGATATTTGGCCCTCAGTCCCACTTACAGAACAAAGGCTTTTAGCTCTCAAAGCTCAAAATGCTAAAATCAATGTGGGTTAATATTTGAATTACCATATATTGTTAAATAATGTAAAAGTTGACCCCCTATTTTTGGCCAAAAAATCTGAAATTTTCCATTTAACTTCACAGATAACAGATCAACATTTGTGAGTCAAGGTATTATCCTGTACATATTCATTTCCTCATTGCAATGTTTAAGTTTTTCATGCTATTATGTGATTTGACTGTACAATTCACACCAATTTGGTGTGAAAGGGTCAGGTGACAACGACCCTGCTGAAATAGTAATATACCTAGTTGTGGTTTTGAAATTTCCTCATTTTGTGTAAAAATACTCTCCAGAAAATACAAAAAATATACAGCCGTGTTTAAACCGAAAGTTATTCAAGTTGCAGAGAAGACAAATAACTGTGTAGAAGCAAGAGAATTTTGAGTTTCAGAGAACCTTGAGAGACTAGAAAGATATCAAACCATCTTCGGACAACACTAAAACGAAAGTGTGCCAACAGAGGTAAACCTAGCAAGTAGCCACATTGGGGGAAAACAGTTGCTGAGTGGGAACTTGAAAATCATCTTCAAAATGACATATTTTCAAATCATTCAAGAAATGTGGAATTTTGAATGCACTTGATGATACAGAGCATGATTATCTGTGGGATGACATGGATGAAGGAAAAGAAGCGGACGATATGCTATCACTAACAATGGGTGAAGAGGATCCGTATGCTGATATCATTCATTCCGATGATTATGAAGCTTTATTTGGTGCTAAAATGTTGAACAGTGTGATTTTGCAGGATTTTAATCAACTTTTGCATTTGGTGTGTTTAATTTAAGATGTACCAGTAATTGTGATTTAAATCTGTATGATATTTCAACTTCACTTTCTGTATGTATAAATAAAAGATTACTATTGGTAATTCATTTTTTGTTTCATTGTCTTTATCTGGTATTTATCGTAATTTGTTTTTTTTTCCTTTTCAGTTTGAGATCAGTTGGACTTCTGCTGATGATAATGTATGAATTTTGATGGGCACGAATTTCAGCCTCTCAAAAATAGTATCCATGTAATAGTAGACCCCATAAATTTAACCTTAAAAAGTAATCTAAAAATTTTGACTGTTACCCGAGTATATGCAGTAAGTGCCAAAAATGCACCATTTCTGCATTGCCAGCATTGAAAAATTTAGTATCATTACTAAGGGCCAAAACAATGTAAGGAAGAAGTTTACGTCAGTATCTTCCTTCAATCTCATGGGTTTGGATTCAGAGGAATATTTCAATCTTCTTGATTATCCTGGGCCTGGTGAAGGGTAACCATTTCTAAAATTAAGTAGATCACATAAGATATTTTCAGAACTTAGTCCATGCATTAACTTAGTGTGTGTTGGGTTAAAATGTTCCCATTGCTGAAAGAATTGAGAAGCATAATGTATTTATTTCAGGTAATTGACAAAAAAGCAATGGCAACATGTAGAAAGTATTTCATGCATCAAATGGTCAGGATCCGGAATGCGTTGCCTGACCGTGTGGCGAGGTAGGTTCAAATAAGGCATTCAAGACTACAATGGATTATTTTCTGGAAAGCAAAATTTGCAAGGTGACGTCAAGAAGGAGGACAAATGGAACTACGTAGGTGTTTTTGAGAGATTTTTGACACATTTGCTGATTGGCCTCCTTATTTGCAGTGACCACTGTGGTTTTAATGATAACCGGTTCAATGATGCAAATGATGTTGTTCAAATATTAATCTGCAATTGTAGCCACCCAGTTGTTATAACTGAATGTTAAATACTTACCACAGTGTCTGTGTTTTAAAGTCTGGGTTCCCCAGAGCCATAGTTCCACTTCTGAATCTCCCAGTTTATTATTGCTCAGGTTCAGAAATGTTAATGACTGATTTGTAGTGAGAGCACAGACAAGATCCTGTGCACCAATCCATGAGACCAATATTTGTTTGATAGACAGATGTCAGAGATAGTTTCTTTACTCAGAGTTGTAGGGGCGTGGAATGCACTGCCCGCAGCAGTAGTAGGCTCGCCAATTTTAAAGGTATTTAAATGGTAATTGGATAGACATATGGGTGAAAATGGAATTGTGTAGGGTAGATGGGCTTCAGTTTGGTTTCTCAGGTCTGCGCAACATCGAGGGCCAAAGAACCTGTACTATGCAGTAATGTAATGTTCTATGCTTAGAGTCAGAAAGAGAAAGGAAAAAATAATGGGAATTAGTGAAGCAAGTGTGAAATTTGACATGAGCACCCTGATACTAATAAAAATGTTCATTTTGGATGGCAGAACAAAAAAAAATTATTTAAATAGGGAAAAAACAGCAAAAAGTTGCAACAAAAATGGACTTGGGAATACCTGTACGTGAAACATAAGCACAGCAGGTAATCAGGAAGGCTAACAGAATTTTGGCCCTTTTAAGAAATTTGGAGTATAAGAGTAGGGAAGTTTTATTGCAAATGGTCAAAGTGCTTGTGAGATCACATTTGGACTATTGTAAGCAGCTTTGCTCCCCTTATTTAAGGAAAGATTTCATTTCATTTGGAGGCTGTTCAGACAAGGTGTACTAAAATGATCTACGGTATCCAGGGTTTGTATTATGAACCAAGTTTAAGTAGGTTGGGACACTATTCATTGGGGTTTAAAAGAATAAGAGATGATCTAATTGAAATATATAGGATTCTAAAGGAGCTTGACAGGGTGTTTATCCTCTTGGGAGAGTCTAGGAGCATAGAACAAAGTCTTAGAATAAAGGAGCACCAATTTAAGACTGAGATGAGTAGGAATTTCCTCTTTGAGGGTTGAGAGACTTTAAAATTCCTTGCCTTACAGACCTGTGAGATGAAGGGCTTTTGCCCGAAACATCGATTTTCCTGTTCCTCGGATGCTGGCTGAACTGCTGTGCTTTTCCAGCACCACTCTCATCTAAACTCTGGTTTCCAGCATCTGCAGTCATTGTTTTTACCACAGAGATGTGAGGGCAGAGTCCTTGCATCTATTTGAGGATGAGATAGATTCTTTATCAGACGGGGAATTGAGGATTACAGAAAGAGGCAGAAAAGTGGAAATGAGGATTGTCAGATCAGCCATGATCCTATTGAATGGCAGAGGAGTCTTGAGGAGCCAAATGGCCTGCTCCTGTTCTATTTCTAGTGGACTTGTATCGTAATAATAATTTACAATGTGGCACAATCTATAGGAAAACTAACAGTAATGACGTACAGTTATTTTAATATGGAATATTTAAAATTTTGTTTTAATTACATGAATATTATGGTATTTATGAACACTACTGATGTAGTATTGATTAATTTCTTTAACATAGATATTAGCAATAATGTACAAAGTGATTATTGATGACACTTCTGATAAACATTATAATGTACAGTGTTTATACCATTATTACTTCTGTTAATTAATTTTTTTTTCTAATTACACTATCACTGTTACAAACAGCATGCACCTTTATTAATGAAAGCCATTACTGACACTGAAAATAATGTACAGCGTTATTAATGATATGATTACTGAGACTTGACATCACATATAGTGTCAACTATCCAGTTCTTATAATCACAGTCACGCACATCTGGTACTTGCCTCAGTTTCTGTGTTTTACAGTTCAGGCTTCCCAGAGCCACAGTTGTTTCACTCCCAGACCTCAATTTATTATCACTTATGTTCATATCCAACACTGACCAATATGCAGTAAGAGCAGAAATGTCCTGGATCCCAGAATCTGAGAGATTGACATTATTCAGGCTAGGAATTGGGTCAGACAAGAGAAATAATGGACAGCAGAAATTGAATCATGTTTAAATTCAATATGGACAAGAATACTGCAGATATCAATGATAATGTACAATGTTTATAAAGGACAGTGTTACTGATGGAATTAGTGTAGGGTATATCAGAGCCACAAACCGTAATTTCTCTCCTAAATCTCCCAGGCCCTTGTTCTGGAAACTAAACAAAAATAGTGAGAAACGCATTTAGCCCAAACAAAATTTATGCAAAATTTGTTTCTCCAATATTATGGAAACATGAAGTCAAATGAGAACTTCTTTTATGTAAAAATACAATTAAGAGGACAAATTGGAACTTTCTACTACACTTAATAAATGACAAAATAAAACCAATGCTCAATTACACATTACAGGAGGTATACCTCACCTGGTTTCATTTTCAATGGAAATTCAATTTCCCAAGTCAATGGAACAGATAAACAAGACCAAGTGGATTGGTTGTCAGTTCACTATCACTAGTCTTACGCTGTGGTGAAGTCTAATATCACTCAGAACCACAGAGATGCAATGGTGCAGAAAGAGGCCATTTGGCCCATCATGCCTGTGCTGGCTTGAAAATGAGCATCAATACCAGTGCTAATCTCCTGCTTTTCCCCCATACCATTGCCCAGTATTTTTATCCAAATGATCATCCAATGCCCTCTTGAATGTCTCAATTGATCCTGCCTCCTCCATACTCCTAGTTAGCGTATTCCAAATGCCAACTATTTGCTAAGTGAAAAATGCTGGCTTGGATCTTCTGCAAGCAACAATCTATGGACCGTCAACTGCTCAAACCTTTCCATACCCTGGTGTATTTAGTATTTCTTGTAGTATCTTTTGAGCCTGATGTCTTCAGAAGTGAGAAGTGTGGCATCCGTCAGACATCTTTGTTGTTATTTTGTATTTTCAAAGGAAACCGAAGAGACACCTTTTTGCACTAGCTACTTGTGTTTGTGTATGTGTCTGTGGGTGAATGAATGAATGAATAATTGGACTGCAACAGTTCAAAAAGGCAGAACACTAAAAACTTCTTGAAGGCAGTTAGGAATGGGCAATAAATCTTGGTCTAGTTAGTAAAGCCCACATCCTGTGAATGAATTCAGAAAAGGGAAAGGTGGGCACATGGGTGAGACGAGTGGCAGCTTTGGTAATATGATGGATGTGGAGATGCAGGTTCCTGAGGTAAGTCATAGCTAGTCAGGAGATGGTCAGTTCAAAGGCTAGTCAAGTCTGGCAAAGGGGTGCAGTCAGATTGAGGATTAGTTCTTTTGTTTTGGGTGTAGGCCCCATTATCTAGAAGTTCGTTCATGTTTTCGTCCATGCTGGTCTTCCTCTAACTGGTGCAAAGCTCAGTAAAACTGGGGAGAATAAAATAATCAATGCTTGGGATCTTCCCTGACGGGACTCATCACTCCCTATTCCTGTTAGCTTCCCTCAGTCATTTTAGTCGTGATTTGTTTCAGCACATTGACACGTTCCTGCTGGAATTCCTCTGATAAACAATGGCTCTGCTCTGGGAATGAATAACATCACACTTCCTGCTGCTAACCTGAGTGCGGGGATGCTCTTTTGTGTGGGTGCTAGTTGTAGGCACTGGGGCATGCCCACTTAAACAGTGTTGGTGTAAGAACCGCTGAGTCCTGGTTATGCTGCCTTTCTGCATTTGTCTTTGTTCCAATCTTATTCAGCTACCTTGCTGGTACTGTGATGACTGTCTTTGCACCATTCCCATTGATCAGCTCTGTGGAATAACTTCATCACTTTTGTTTCAAGTTTACACCAATGCTTTTTATCCAATGGACCTTTTTTTGCTACTTTTCTCCTGTCTTCAATTTCTCTGATAGTGGTTCATGTATAAGCTCACAGACTTCGGCACCTATTATGTTCCTCACCCAATGCCCATTCCTTTGTCCTATTGATACTACTGTCCATGACAGTGCTTCAGAAATATTCTCAGCCCCTTACTTACTCTTTTTGGTATAGTCGACAGAGTGATGAGCATTATCCAAGATTACAAAGGGATCTTGATCAATTGGAACAATGAGGAGTGGCAGATGGAGTTTATTGCATTTTGGTAAAATAAAGAAGAGCAGGGCTTATACAGTTAATCATTGGGCTCTGAATGGTGTTGCTGGGCAGACAACTCTGGTTTAGGCACATAATTTGGAAATTGTGTCACAGGTGGACAGTGTTGAAGAAAGTGTTTAGCATGTTTGTTTTCATTGCTCAGACCATTGAGTGTAGGAGTTGGCATGTTATGTTATGTTCTCGCAACATTCCAGAAGACATGCTGTGCCCGAAAAAAGACCAGTTTATTCCTAGTGTTTGTTTTCTGTCTAACATCCTGCCCATCTCTGACCCAATCCCATATGCTTTGATTTTACAAACTAATCTCTTCTGTGGGCCCTTAGCGAAAGCCTTTTGAAAGTCCCAGTAAACACATCCAGTTATGTTCTAGTTATTATATATTGGTTATGAAGAAGGGCTTATGCGCGAAATGTCGATTCTCCTGCTCCTTGGATGCTGCCTGACCAGCAACACATTTTTCAGCTCTGATCTCCAGCATCTGCAGTCCTCACTTTCTCCTAAACCCTGTGATCCCCAACATTCTTGGCGTGATTCTTCTGTTCCCCTTTGTGAAGACAGAACCAAAATATGCAATTAGTTGATCTTTTGTTCTCCATTATAATTGCTCCTGTTTTAAGACTCTAAGAGGCCTACATTTGTCTTAACTAATTTTCATTTTTATTATTAGAACACTCAGTTATTTTTAAATTATTTTTATATTTATAATTTTTGGTATTGAGCTGAGTTAAACCTTTGAGCTATGGGCAGCAACTTAGTTTTTTTAAGAACAAACAAGCTGATATCTGTTTGAGGCCAGGCCTGAAAGTTAATTGGACATTGATTCTTGTTAAAAGTGTTCTTTTGATCCTTCGGCTCGTGTGAGGTATTATGACCAAAGAAATGGTAGATGTTTGAATGGTACCAGGAACCTCAGATCGAGAGAGAGAGCCAACTAGTCTAACTGGGGGAAATCAAAGTTTGAGCTGATATTTGAACTCCATTTCAGGAAGAAAGATTGTGCCTGTGCCCGAAGATTTGATTGCTCCCTGCGTTGTTGTACCATTGTCAAATTATTGAAAGTTCAGGTAATAAAACCTCAGTTATAAGAATTAAATGAATAATCCTCAAAACCTACTGGAGGCTACCTGCATACATTGGTGTCTTCATGAACCAAACAAGATACAATCCCCTGTGCCTGTAATGTTATGGATCGTGGAGTTTGCTTAAGTAAACTAGCCAGTCACTCCTGTATTCTTTCTTCCTTTTGATTTATCTCAACTGTGTTTATTTGTCTGTCTTTGAAATTGGGGTCGAGAATCGAAGAAGATTGGGCTTAAATCCTAGACATTAATTAGATTACCTTGTGGTGTAACTTCGTTCTGCTAAAGCTATTGTATTTTTCCAGCAACCGTTTTTTAAACTAGCACCTTAACAATCAGTGCTCTTGCTAAACTGGCAAGAATTATATGTCTCAAATGCCTCAGGTTATTGTGATGTCTGAGTATTTATTTTGTAAACAAAGTATATCAGTGATGTGTATATCCCCTGCACTGTGTATTTTTATATCAAGTTTGATTAGATTCCCTATAGTGTGGAAACAGGCCCTTTGGCCCAACCAGTCCATACTGACCCTCTGAAGAGCAACCCACCCACGCCCATTTCCCTCTGACTAATGCACCTAACACTATGAGCAATTTAGCATGGCCAATTCACCTGACCTGCACGTCGTTTGGATTGTGGGAGGAAACCGGAGCACCCGGAGGAGACCCACGCAGACACAGGTAGCATGTGCAAACTCCACACAGACAGTTGCCCAAGGCTGGAATCAAACCTGGGATCATGGTGCTGTGAGGCAACAGTGCTAACCACCGTGCAGCTCTACGTTTGGGAGATGTGTTGATGTTTTACATAATTTTTTAAAGGATGTTGATGTCTCTTATCTGTGTCACTGATGTTACTCTATCTCTGTGAATACCGCTTTATCTCTGGCCCTGGTAATGACACATTTATATGACTTGTCCAGTTCTGTTTCTAGTAGCCCTGTGATGTTGATATTGCCATTGAACGTGAAGAGGTGATGGTTAGAATTGCTCTCTTGTTGGAGATGACCATTGCCAGGCACTTACTTAGTGTGAATGTTATTTGCCTTTTATCAGCCCTTGCCTAGATATTGTCCCATTAGACAGGGACTGTCTCAGAATTTGAGGAGTTGCAAAAGGTGCTAAACATCATGCAAGTATTCGTGAAGATCCCCACTTCTGACCTTAATGATTGGAGGATAGCCATTGATTATATGTCTGAAAACATCTGGGCACAGGATACAATCCTGAGGAATTCTTGTAGTGATGCCCTGGAATGGAGATGATTGACCTCCAGCAGCCATGGTCGAAGCTTTATCCTGTCACAATGGATGAAGGTGCTGTCACAAATTGTGAAGAGTTGTCTGATTCTATTTTTAAAATGTAGATTGTATAATTTGGGAAAAAGGCAAAGAAAACAATTAGTTTAAATAATTGTTGTTGATCTGGTGCCAATGCAAAGCACAATGGTGGAACAGCTCCTGGCTTGTTACTTATTTGTTTCTGGTTTACTGTCCAGAGCAAGGGAATATAATTGCTATTAAAAATCAGTATTCATGGGACGTGTATAAAAATTGTGTTCTTTATTTGTTCAGTGTATTTGCAAGTTACTTGCTGTTGCTTGATGAGCGCTTTTTTGAAGTGGCTAGCCAAGAACAATGAATGTATTTTTTTTTAAATGTCCAGATGCACGCTCAAGGCTATCTTTACTCAACCTACTAGGACAAGATTTGGAAGTGCTGCTGTTGACCTGGGGTGTACAAAGTTAAAAATCACACAACACCAGGTTAATGTCCAACAGGCGTATTTGGAAGCACTAGCTTTCGAAGTGTTGCTCCTTCATCAGGTGGTTGTGGAGTGGTGTGTGATTTTTTACTGGGACATGGATGACATATTTGTGGTTTCCTGTTTGTGTGCCATTATCAAGAACTGTATTGTTTTTTTTTCCAGCTCTATGAGCTAGACAATGATCCAAGAAGGAAAGAATTTTTGGATGACCTTTTCAGTTTCATGCAGAAGCGAGGTAAAGGTGTCATTTTTCTGTTTTCTCTCTCACTTTCCTAAAGGCACTGATTCCTGATTGTTTCAAATCTGCTAATAACTTCTGTTCTTTCTCTGTGGGAGCCCACCTAGTTAGCAATAGCTAATTAATTGTGATTGGATGGGCTGGTGATGAGAGAGGAAAAAACTGATTGATTGTATCCTTGTGCAGAGTACATGAATGAACTTTCTGCATTTTTCTCTGCATCTGAGACAAATGACAATTCTTGCTGCCTTTTGCTATCCTCACTTAAGGTCTGTGAAGCTAAGGCCAATTGTAGCACCAAACCACAGTCATGGATGAAATTGAATCACACCCAAGTTATGGATTGAACCAAGATGTCAGTTTTAAGCAGTTTTCTCTGTAATTAGATAATGTCTTGAAACTATTGACATTTGAAACATTTATCTTAAAGCTTATATGATGTGCTGCATACAGTGCTTCTTTTTGTATGTTTAATTGGGTGATAAATATTCCCAAGTATTATTGTTTTGTTCCATTTTGTAACGAGGAGTTATCCTAAGAATAACTGGCTAATGCAAATAATTTATGTAATCTAGTTGTAGTAGAATAGAACATAGAACATTACAGCACAGTACAGGCCCTTTGGCCCTCGATGTTGCGTCGACCTGTCACACCAATCTGAAGCCCATCTAACCTACACTATTCCATGTACGTCCATATGCTTGTCCAATGACGACTTAAATGCACTTAAACTTGGCGAATCTACTACTGTTACAGGCAAAGCATTCCATACCCTTACTACTCTCTGAGTAAAGAAACTACCTCTGACATCTGTCCTATATCTATCACCCCTCAATTTAAAGCTAAGCCCCCTCATGCTCGCTGTCACCATACTTGGAAAAGGGCTCTCCCTGTCCACCCTATCTAATCCTCTAATTATCTTATATGTCTCTATTAAGTCACCTCTCCAACGAAAACACCTCAAGTCCCTCAGCCTTTCCTCGTAAGACCTTCCCTCCATACCAGGCAACATCCTAGTAAATCTCCCCTGCACCCTTTCCAAAGCTTCCGCATCCTTCTTATGTGGTGACCAGACCTCCAAGTGCGGCCGCACCAGAATTTTAGTACAGCTGTAGCATATCCTCATGGTTCCGGAACTCGATCCCTCTATTAATAAAAGCTAAAACACTGTATGCCTTCTTAACGACCCTGTCAACCTGGGTGGCAACTTTCAAGGATCTGTCTTCCTGGACACCAAGATCTCTCTGCTCATCTACACTACCAAGAATCTTACCATTAGCCCAATACTTTACATTCCGGTTACTCCGACCAAATTGAATCACCTTACACTTGTCCACATTAAACTCCATTTGCCACCTCTCAGCCCAGCTCTGCAGCTTATCTATTTTTTTTTGTTTTGAAAACAAACCCATAGTTAAGTATGTTTTATAACCAATCTGATGAAAATAAAAGGGCAATCAAACATTTATAAAGTAACCTTGTTCCAGTGATGTGACCCTTCCCTTTCAAGACTGAACATCCAGGACAAAAGTTGCTTTTAAGTTTTAATTTAAATTGGAGAAACCCCTTCAAATGTGAGCTAATTCCTGGTATTTACACAATTATTTTTTTTGTCTGGTGACAGATGGATTAAACTCAGTTTTACTTCATAACTACAGGTATGCTAGTGTGCCGCTGCACATGCATATAACCCCATGAACACCGAGAAAATACGTGGACATCAAATTTCTGAAATTCACATTAGAGCTGTTATATACAAGCTGCTATTCAAAAACAAACTCAGACCAAGTCTGGCAAAATATTAAACTACATTGAGTAGTCTGTTAAGTTAAAATTCTAGAATTTTACAGTTCCATTGTAAAATCCTGGTGAAGTTGAATTTGTTCTTTTGGTACTACATAATGCAACATTAACAGTTACTATCCTTTACCCTCAATTAGAAATATTTTCATAACCATTTTTTTGGCGCAAGTGTCTTCAGTGGGAAAATTCAAATTCAAAATCTGTTTGATGTTAAACTTTGCAGCAGTACTAATTGCATGACACATGAAACAACCTACTATAATCACACTTCTGCCAAAATTTATTTTTAACAGTTAGTATCTTACGATTTTTTTCCTGTTTGAAATTACCAAGTATATATTCTAGATCGACCTTCAACCAACAATAAATTTTGTTAGCAGTCTTCAATTGTTAATTCCAAAATGAATAGTGGGATATACTTTCAAGAGTCAGTGGAAATCAACATCTCTAAAGCTGAAGAATTTGTATTCTGCCTCCAAATTAAATAATAGTGGTCAATAGTTATCTTATAATTTGAATTCTCCTTATAGTTGGAATCAAACTATGCTTATTTCCTTGGAAAAGTTATTGTCAGATATGAAAATCTTGGATATTGTGACTTTAAATGTGTGATTGCTGGTGTCTCTGGTAAATTTGGGGTTTTAACTGTTTTGCCACAAAAACTGTCAAGTTTTTAAAACATAGACTAGAAATCCATGCACAAGTCTGAGGAAAAGTATTTGAAATGCAACAGCAAGTATGGAGAAAAACGCAACTGTTTATTTGAGGATTAGTATTGGATAAAATGATAAATTGAAGATCGCTCTTCATTGAAAATAAGTGGAGAATTTTCCTTTCATAATGTGTATTTTTTTCTGATAATATGGACATCATCATTCATAATTTGTGATTATTAAACATTTTACAAAGAGTTATTGTTCTTGATCAGTCCATTATATTCCTTTGGGAGTTTTGAATGAGCAAGAATTTGCCCAGTAGGATTAATTTTATTTGTTCAAGTAGCCTGACAACAGTAAATGCCTAGACTTATCCATGAAAATAACCTCTTGGTTGTGGGAGTAGACATGGCTTCATGCCAGTAATATTTAATGTCTTCAGAATAAGAGAGGAGGAAATGTGCAAGGCCTGTGATCTGTACTGCTTTATTAACATTTATAGAATAAGAAATGGTATTTTTATTTTCCTCTGTTATTGATATTTTAGATTTTCTTTTGCTAGACATTTTTATTCTGATGTGTAGTTGCATAAAGTAGCATTGGAGGTTGGAGTTGTACCTAGCCCAAAGGAATATGGTTACGATTTTTAGAGACCAATCATTGTTAGCCCAAGGAGATAGATGCAGGTGTTTCTCTGGATAGTTAGTGATCTAGGCAAACTGAAGTACAATTTTCTGTATTCTGACCATTCACCACTCTTTTAGATATTGAAGTAGTGCTTTCCTACATGCAGCAAGACCTTGTCACCTTGTTAGTGTTCAGACTTGAGCTAATAAGTGACGAGTAATATTCAGCATTGTGGTGGTTGTAGGGTGGGGTCATTGGAATGTCACCAGAAACCCATCTGGACCAGTCACACAAATACTGTGATTACAAGAGCAGATGCAGGGCTGGGAATTCTGCAACAAGGGAATCCTCTTGATTGTATTCTGCACCTTGACCAAGGGTTTTTCTATCATCTACTAAGTATAAGTCAGGAACATGATGGAATACTCTCCATTTGCCGCACACCCATGAAGCTGAATATTATCACAGGACAGAGCAACCTACTTGATTGACACCACTTAAAGATGCATTGACAACAAGATCCACTGCAGCAATTTGCCAGGTTTGTTTTCTAACATTCTAAACCCATAATTTCAGTCTTCATTGTCAATATAGAAGTGCAGTATGGTTGCCATTACAAAAGAGAAAGTGCTAGAAAAGCTAAAAGGTCTTAAAATTGATAAATCTCCTGGCCCCGATGGGCTACATCCTAGAGTTCTGAGGGAGGTGGCTTTCAAAAGTCACTGGAGTCAGGGAAAGTCCCGGATGATTGGAAGATCGCTGTTGTGACCCCCCTTGTTCAAGAAAGGATCAAGACAAAAGATGGAAAATTATAGGCCAATTAGCCTAACCTCGGTTGTTGGTAAAATTCTAGAATCCATCATTAAGGATGAGGTTTCTAAATTCTTGGAAGAGCAAGGTCGGATTAGAACAAGTCAACATGGATTTAGTAAGGGGAGGTCGTGCCTGACAAACCTGTTGGAATTCTTTGAAGAGGTGACAAGTCGGTTAGACCGGGGAAACCCAGTGGATGTGATCTATCTAGACTTCCAAAAGGCCTTTTGATAAGGTGCCACATGGGAGGCTGCTGAGCAAGGTGTGGGCCCATGGTGTTCGAGGTGAGCTACTGGTATGGATTGAGGATTGGCTGTCTGACAGAAGGCAGAGAGTTGGGATAAAAGGTTCTTTTTTGGAATGGCAGCCGGTGACAAGCGGTGTCCCGCAGGGTTCAGTGTTAATGATCTGGATGAAGGGACTGGGGGCATTCTAGCGAAGTTTGCCAATGATACGAAGTTAGGTGGACAGGCAGGTAGTACTGAGGAAGTGGGGAGACTGCAGAAGGATCTAGACAGTTTGGGAGAGTGGTCCAGGAAATGGCTGATGGAATTCAATCTGAGCAAATGCGAGGTCTTGCACTTTGGAAAAAAGAATACAAGCATGGACTACTTTCTAAATAGTGAGAAAATTCGTAAAGCCAAAGTACAGAGGGATCTGGGAGTGCTAGTTGAGGATTCTCTAAAGGCAAACATGCAGGTTGAGTCCGTGATTAAGAAAGCGAATGCAATGTTGTCAATTATCTCAAGAGGGTTGGAATATAAAAGCACCGTTGTGCTACTGAGACTTTATAAAGCTCTGGTTAGGCCCTATTTAGAGTACTGTGTCCAGTTTTGGTCCCCACACCTCAGGAAGGACATACTGGCACTGGAGAGTGCCCAGTGGAGATTCACACGGATGATCCCTGGAAAGGTAGGTCTAACAAATGAGGAAATGCTGAGGATCCTGGGATTGTATTCATTGGAGTTCAGAAGATTAAGGGGAGATCTAATAGAAACTTACAAGATAATACATGGCTTGGAGAGGGTGGACGCTAGGAAATTGTTTCCGTTAGGCGAGGAGACTAGGATCTATGGACACAGCCTTAGAACTAGAGGGGGTAAATTCAGAACAGAAATGCGGAGACATTTCTTCAGCCAGAGAGTGGTGGGCCTGTGGAATTCATTGCCGCAGAGTGCAGTGGAGGCTGGGACGCTAAATGTCTTCAAGGCAGAAATTGATAAATTCTTGATGTCACAAGGAATTAAGGGCTACGGGGAGAATGCAGGTAAGTGGAGTTGAAATGCCCATCAGCCACGATTGAATGGCGGAGTGGACTCGATGGGCCGAATGGCCTTACTTCCACTCCTATGTCTTATGGTCTTAAGTGGGAGATGGCACGGGGCAGGGTGACACTAAGCACACAGACACACGCACACACGGCCGCCTGGCCACAATATGGAGAGAGACAGCAGAGCAAATACTGCCTGGGGCCACTAGAATGCCAGCACAATGAACTCACAACCTAGTTGATTCGTTTAAGGAGGGTGGTGGAGAGAATATACATGCGTAGCGTACACTGCCCACCGAGGTGTCTGGGTCCAGCCAATACCTTTAATAGAAATGCTAACAGTTTGATATGGACTCAGTATAGAGTGATAATGGTCAGGGTTGCAGTAATCGCCCTTCTCAGGAAGAGTGATAGGCGCCCATTACTACAGCAATGGACTTCCGTGTAGACATTGAAACAAACAGTGACCATGCTGAAATTAACAAAGGCTGTGCTGGAACTGACAATGGCTGCACCAAAGCTATTAAAAATTCTGCAATGTTTTCCATAAACAAGCCGTGTTACAGATAATAACCTCATCACTGACCTATTATTACTAAATGTATCTTGACGTGTTCCAGATTGAGAGAAGAATCGCAGCTGACCACTGTGCAGTTGGTGTCTTTCTCTCTCTGGAGCTCCGGTATTTCCTTGTACAGTAAACTCTGTCATTGAATTCTGACTCTGACTCCGAGGCTGGTGATTTTCCCCACAACAATGTGATAGTAGGCACATGGGAATGCCACCACCTAGAAGTTCTCCAGGTTGCTCAATATCTCTAGTTTAAAAGCTTTTCATCATTCCTTCAATTTTGCTAGTTCAAAAATCTGGGACTGTAATCCATATCAGCAGTGTGGATGTATCTCCATCAAATAAACAACAGTTCAAAAGATAGCTCGCTATTCCCTTGAGGACAATTCAGAATTGGCAACAAATGCTGGCCTGCCCGTGGCATTCGCGTTCCTGGTGTAGAAATTTGGGCAATAAATTGGATTAAATAAAAGTGAAGGCTATTCTGAAAATGCATTCACTTCATGATTAACATGTGAAATAAGGGCAAAATACATATTATACAACTTCAAATAATAGTGAATCTTAAGTGCAATGTGAATGGAATTGAGTCCTTGCTTTACAAGTTTACAGATTTTATAATAGGTTAAAGGTTTAGGTTAAAGTATCTGATGGGAACATAGAACTGGATGCAGGACTAGACTATTCTGCATTTCAAATCAGTTCTGTCATTTCATAAGACCATGGCTTATCTCGATTTGGTCTCAACTTCACTTTCTGGTCTGCCTTTCATAACCCTTGACTCCTTGCCTATCAAAAGTGTGTTTTGCTTAGCCATGAATAGTTTCAATTGCCAGACCGCTCCTGCTTCCTGGTGTAGAGATTTGAATACAGAACAACCTTAATTATCCGAAAAACCATTATCTGAATTTCGGATTATCAGAACAAGATCTCAAGGTCCCGTAAAAACACTATCCAATATCCGAACAATCTGTTATCCGAGCAAAATACTCCTTGCCCATCTCGTTCAAATAATCGAGGTTGTTCTGTATACTGATACGAGAAAAGTAGTCTGATTTCTGTGCCTTACAAGGGAGATAATATGTTCTTAAATAGTGTCCCTTGGTTCCAGCCTCTAACATAAGGGGAAACATTCCATCTGCATTCATCCTGTGAATTTCCTCAGAATCTCCTGTTTCAATTGGCTGATCTTTCATTCTTTGAAACTCATAACCTGATGCCCTTTGGAAATCCAAGTCCACCATTCGCCACTGGTTCTCTTTTATTCACCTTGATACTTCCTCAAATTTCTAACAAATTAGTTAAGCACGGTTTCCCTTTAACAAAATTATGTTGACTCTGTCTGATCCTGTAATAATTTTCACAACCTAGTTGATTCGTTTAAGGAGGGTGGTGGAGAGAATATACATGCGTAGCGTACACTGCCCACCGAGATGTCTGGGTCCAGCCAATACCTTTAATAGAAATGCTAACAGTTTGATATGGACTCAATACAGAGTGATAATGGTCAGGGTTGCAGTAATCGCCCTTCTCAGGAAGAGTGATTAGCGCCCATTACTACAGCAATGGACTTCTGTGTAGACATTGAAACAAACAGTGACCATGCTGAAATTAACAAAGGCTGTGCTGGAACTGACAATGACTGTACCAAAGTATCCTGCTATAACCTTTTTAATTGCAATTCCAGCAGTATCCCTATGACAGATGTTGGGCTAATTAGTCAATAGTTGCCTTTGATCTATCGCCTGGCTTTTTTGGATAACAGTGTGATATTTGCTACTTTCTAATCTGCTGGACTCTTCCAGAATATAAGGAATTTTGGAAGATTATCAACAGTGCCTCTACTGTCTTTTCTGACCACTTCTTTAAGCATCCTGGGATATAGGCTGTCTGGTCCTGGCAACTTATCAATCTTCAGTTTTCTTAACCTTTAACACCTTTTCCCTGTTGATGGTAATTGTTTTAAGTAATTCTCTCTTTCTTGCACTTATTGATTTTCAAGAATTTTTGAGAAGTTTCTGAAGTCTTTCATAGTGAAGATGAATACAAAATACATGTTCAGTTCCTCTGCCATTTTTTATTTTCCATTATCAATTCTTAAGATCCTCATTCTAGAGGATCAACACAAGTTTCAGTTTTAGATAGTAACAAGCTTCCTTTGCAAGGAAAGGACTGTCAGTGTATATATTGTGATCTAGCTTTCTTACCTACTTTATTTTTTTTTGTAATCATATTTTGCTGATTCATAACTGTTCAATTTTCTGACTCACCACTAATATTTGTAGATTTGTCTCACATTTCCTTCATTTATATACAAAATTAACTTAATATTTTACCTTAACTTTAGCAATAGATGTTGCCTCTTTCTCAACATTTTTCTCACTGGGATAACCCTTTGATGAGATTATTAAATATTTTCCTAAAAATTTACACTGTAAATTAACTTAATATTTTACCTTAACTTTAGCAATAGATGTTGCCTCTTTCTCAACATTTTTCTCACTGGGATAACCCTTTGATGAGATTATTAAATATTTTCCTAAAAATTTACACTGTAAATTTTTACCTAATTCTTCTGCCTAATTTCCCAGTTCCTGTTAGCCACTTCTGCCTTAATAGACTTGTAGTTCTCTTTATTAGATATGTTTAAAAAAATTAACCTTAGACCCACACTTCTCTCTTCAAACTGAATGTAAAATCAGTTTGATTGCTATCGTCTAGATGCTCCTTCACATGAGGTTATTGATTAATCTTTCACATTATACATTGACCTCTAGGATAGTTTGCTCCTTTTTAGCTCTGGAACATAGCACAGTTGGAAAATGTCTTGAATACACTCTCACTACAAAATTATGAGGGGCATGGATAGCGTAAATTGGCAAAGTCTTTTCCATGGGGTCAGGGAGTCCAGAACTAGAGGGCATAGGTTTAGTGTGAGAGGGGAAAGATATAAAAGAGACCTAAGGGGCAATGTTTTCACACACAGGTGGTATGTGTTTAGAATGAGCTGCCAGAGGAAGTGGTGGAGGCTGGTTCAATTGCAACATTTAGAAGGTACTTGAATGGGTATATGAATAGGAAGGGTTTGGAGGGATATGGGCCGGGTGCTGGCAGGTGAGACTAGATTGGGTTGGAATATCTGGTCGGCATGGACGAGTTGCACCGAAGGGTCTGTTTCCATGCTGTACATCTCTCTGACTCTATAACTAGTTTTCCAAGCTGCATCTGCCAAACTACATGTAGCTTAATAATGTACATGATTTAGAATGGTGCAGGTTAATTCATGTAAAAAAAAAAAAATTTTGATGAGTTTGGAAGTCATGTGATGTGAATCATTTGATTTTTATTGCATGAAGCTCTTTTTAAATATGCATCTTGGTTTTTAGGAACTCCAGTTAATCGGATTCCCATTATGGCTAAGCAGGTTCTGGACCTCTACATGCTCTACGCACTGGTCACTGAGAAAGGAGGCCTAGTGGAAGTCATTAATAAGAAGCTTTGGAGGGAGATTACCAAAGGTCTCAACCTACCCACCTCTATCACAAGTGCTGCCTTTACACTCAGAACTCAGTGAGTTTAAAAATTAAGCTTTAAACTGTCTGTGTTTGCTGGAACAGCTCAGTGCTATTTTAAAACTTAGCAAGCAACTGGATTATGTCTATTTATAAATGAAAATGTCTGTCTGGTATTTCATCACAAATCTTGAATAGTCAGTAATCTTTACCATAATGGTCAGTTGTCAATTGTGACAACTTGCAAATGACTTGACCCAAGTCCTCCATGGTTTTCTGGATAAGATATTAAACAGAGATCCTGTTTTTTTTTCTCCATCTATTGGAAATAAAAATTCCACGATGTAATTTCAAGAACAAGAAGGTGTCCCGTGACCTGGTCAATATCTCGTAGCAGTTATTATTAACACAGATTACCCTTGTTTAATACCATTGCCTTTCTTTACATTATAGAATGATCAAAAGTAATTCAATTTATTTTGGGTTGATCGCAAGTCGTCAACAGCATTATATAAATGCACCGTTGTTCATTCTTAACAAATTTATATCTTCTGAATTTAAATCAACATTATAAAATATTGGGCTTTTAATATTTCCACTTATTTATGCTCTGTTTTACATTCTTATTGATACATGCTATTATGATGAACTAGAATAGGAAAAATATTTTTGTGGTTCCTAGTTTTGTCTTTGTGCTGTGCAAATATAAGCTGTTGTTAATTAAGTTCTATACAGTCAAAACCCAATTCATCTTGTATAAATTAGTTCAAGAGCTGATTTGGAATGTTTGGACTCTGAAAACCTATCGAGTGAGTGTGGTTTCTGATTAACCCCAGAGGTCACATTTCTACTGTATTTATGGACATTACAGCTCTGAATTTTGTCATTCAAAATGACATGCACAGGTGATGTGATTATAGTCACCCGTTATGTTTGTAAAAATTAATCTGATAGTGCAGTACAATCAGGATAATATAGTTTTGTGTACGCTTGTGTGCAATTTGACTGTAATATTTATTTATTGAGAGCTCTTTCCTTCTTTCAGCCTGGCATATCAAATATCACCTTATTCTGAGTGAAGATCATATTTTAAAATTAAATATACTATAAAGTTGTTCACTTTGCTTTACTCTCCAGTTTCAAAAAACAAGTCAATGTAATAATATTATCCTTCCAGCATGCAGGTGAAAAATTTAAAATATTTATATCTTTCCATAATTTGCCCATCTGAGAATTTCATTTTACTGTAATCTGTTGTCCACCACTTATGCAAGAAACAGAACTTCATACTTAAATATGTTTGTAATTGGTATAGCTGTTGCTGATTATAGTTGTCCTGCTCTGAAGATTTGCCTGATATTGACCATTGTACCTGTAATGTAAATTTCCCCATAATTTTAAATCTCCTGTTCATATATAACATATTTGTGCCTACATTTTTGCAGATATATGAAATACCTTTATCCATATGAATGTGAGAAGAGAGGACTGAGCTCTCCAAATGAACTGCAGGTTGCTATTGATAGCAATCGACGAGAGGGTCGAAGACATGGCTTTGGATCACCACTTTATAGCTATTCTCCTAGTGGAACGTCATCAGTGTTATCCTCTCCCAAATTGCAAGTGCCTACACTAAATTTGGCAACAACTAATGGCAGCCCTATAAATCAGCTGGTAAAAATAAAGAAAGGTATTTCATTCAATTTGTTGTATGATTTATAAGAATTAGAACTGCTAAAGTTGAACCTATTGCAATCTTGTCTTTTGCTTTTGGAAAGTACTATTTATATTGAAGCATTTCAGCTTCCTAATTATTACATACATAGAATTTCATGGAGTGTGTAGGTCACTGACTTCAACAGACCTAGACCAATGTTTGCCAAGGCCCTGCAAGTCTTAAGGTTTCTGCTGTGCTCATTCTGACTTCTCGCACACCCTCGTATTCTAAATGCTCCACTACTGCCTTGTCCTTGACATCTCAGCTTCTTTTATCTCTCACAGATTTCCTTTCTTAAAATCTGGCTCTTTGTTAAAAATTTGTCTCATTTGTCTTTCTGCAACCCTCTCTTTTTATTAATCTTATTCATGGCAACTCATCAGATTTTAATAAGTTAAATTTGCCTTGTAAATGGAAAATCCTAGAGGAAGTTTATTCTTGAACAAATTATAACTTCACTCATGACCAACGCAAATTTCCATCAGAGTTTCAGTGACAAAGATTTGGTGTGAGGGCAGATTTTTCCCTTCTCCAGCCCAAATGTATTGAAGTTGGTGGTCATACCCACTACTGCCAATAACTAATTCTTAATGTTGGTTATTCCCGAAGCTGAGTAACATGCTCCTGGGCCTAAGAATTACATTTCTCTTATCATGGAGGATTTTCAGAATTTAGAAATTTCTTTCCAATCTCTACCTCCTCTTGAGTAGTCAAAGAGTTGCTAAACAAGTGTCTCTGCTCTGGGTTATGGATCATCATGCATTTTCCCAATACTCACTGTTCCTCCAATCAGATGTGATTTCCCTCCCACACCTACTGCTAATAAGCACACTAATGGTATGCAGTTAGACATACTGGCAGCAAGAATAGGAGAGAGGAAACCTGAGACTGAAGGAACAGCTAGCTGCAGGAAAGTGAGCACTGGGGCAACAAGAAGAGAACTTCTGCCCTAAATTCTGAGTGAGATAGGTGCTTACTTTATCATAGGTAAGAAAACTGCTGGGTGGACTAAATTGACTGGAACTTTAGTTGATCCATCTATCAAAGGTACAAAGGAGTGAGTTTGTTGAGGAGGAGGAGTTGTGAAGAAGGGCTCTGGGTGAGTGGGAAGTCGAGGTTGCAAAAACAGGCTGCTGATGGGGTGTCTAGATGGAGAAGATGGAGTTGGCATGGGTAGCTGAGTAAGTGAGTTTGTGAAGATGGGCTATTGATTGAGTCTGGATCAGTGGTGCTGGAAGAGCACAGCAATTCAGGCAGCATCCGAGGACAGGCAAAATCGACATTTCGGGCAAAAGCCCTTCTGTTTGGTGGGATTTACAAAAGCGCTTATCAGAGGAATAGTAAAAATAGATTAATTATCATGGGCACAGATGGTTATCTGTAATGTGTAATTATATTGATTTGCTAAACATGTAGTAAAAAGTGGGGCAAAAGCTGCCTGTAAGGATACATGAAAATTTGGTAACACCTAAGGAGAAATATTTGATCATAAAAGGTTTTGGAACCATGGCTTTACGATTTGGCACTTTTCTGTTTGCACAGAATTTATTAGACACAAGGAGCCATAATATTTTGATGAAATTGTAAGTGATTAACAAATGATGGAAATTTCATCCTTTGATTCTTCTTAAATGGTGTAGAACTTGTACCATAACAAAAATGGTGGACTATTGGTACTATGCTAAGAAAAAGTAACAGGCACAGCAAAAAAATTTGGAATTGCTTTTTCTTGTTATAAGCCTTGTAATTCCTTCTAGTATACTTCTTACTGACATTTATGAATATTCTGGTCTTACTTTGTTTTGCAGAGGAGGATTCAATTATTCCACTGTCTTTGGGAGGCAGATTACCTGTGTCACTGACTGGTCACCAGGTAGCAGCAGCACAGGCTGCTGCAGCACAGGCTGTAGTTGCTGCACAAGCTACAGCATTAGATCAATTGAGAGAGAAATTGGAGTCTGGAGAGCCTCCAGAGAAGAAGATGGTAGTTGGGGTGGATGAGCAGCAACGGTTGATGCAACGTGCTATCCAACAGAATCTACTTGCCATGACAGCTCAGATACCAATGAACATCAGAATCAACAGTCAAGGTATAATAATGTTCTGAACTGCTAGATCAGAATGGCTCTCCTTTCTAGTAAGCCTATATCTTGATATTGATGCCAATGATATTTTAGAGAAACTGTGCTGGAAATAGTGGTGTTACTATTTAAATTTGTCTTTGTTGATCTGCTGAACACTGAATTCTGTGCATCTCAAGCTGGTAGCATTGATTTCTGGATTGAGCTCTCCCTGGGTCAGGGCTTGGATTAACAAAAAAAAAACAAAGTCCTTTTTATTAAATAATCATTTCTACCACAGAAAGTGGTTGAGACTAAAACATTGAATGTTTTCAAGAAGGAGTTAGGTATAGTTTAAGGGCCAAAAAGATGAAATGGTATGGGGAGAAAGCAGGAACAGGATATTGATTGGATGATTGGCCATCATCATATTGGATGGTGGAGCAGGTTTTATGTCCTATTTTCTCTGTTACAAGTGGAAATATTCTAGAATGCACAAATTAATATTTTGTTGTTATTTTTCTGAGAAGACGTTTGGGTGGGAGACTTGATTGGTCTGATTGTCACCTATACATCATTAAACTACAGCCCTGCAGTTTGGTGTGTTATGAATGCAAGGTCATAAGATTAAGTTTAATTTGTCTCTTTTAAGAGAAAGTAGAATTAATTGAAAAGAAAATATGTTGTGAAATTGTACTGTACTTTACCTGGCAACAGGCTGATGATTGCAATAGGGACAGGAGGCCCATGTTAAGACTTACTGACTCTGCATTCTATGTTCCATACTCATGCACAAAGAGAGGCATGCCTTGTGCTGATTTGTAGCTCTTGGGCAGTCTAGAAAAATTCAATACAGTGAGAGCAAGAGAGACCAGAACAGCAGTTGCTACAGTATGCAAAGAGGAAGACATTAGTTAGTTACTAGACAAAATGCTGAGGAAAGCTTGTCTATTGGTTGAAGAGAAGGAATGTATCGCAATTTAAGGATATTGGAAGATTTGCACTGGTGAGGCCTGGAAAAAATCATTGGAGTCAATCTTGCAGTTAAAAGTTGATTTGAAATTCTTGGAGAATTAAGGGAGGGGATCTTCTCTGTCACTGGACATTGATTTGGCAAATTGGAGAGGCATGAACGATGTTGAAAGCTGCGCATGACTGTAGACTGTTTCCTGAGAAACCCATGCTGTGGAGAGCATGCACATAAACATGCAAAAAAGCAAGTACATAAGCAGTACATGGTTATTTGTTGCAATAAGACATCAATGAGTGTTATCTTTTCTGCTTTTTAGTTGATTTTTTTAGCTTTTTTGGTGACAATAAAAATCATAACTTCTAATCTTGTCAAGTGCTTCCTTTAAGTTTGGAAATTCAGATTTTGTTTTGCAAATAGTTGTTAGTCTCTACAGGGCTTGTTATAAATAGGGGTCTCTTGAAAGCTATGCATCCACAGTTGGGAGCAAATACAGTGGAATTTGCCAGAGTTGAGTGCAAAAGATTGCACAGTTATTTTTGCTGTATTCATTGAATGAGCAGAACGATTGTCTCTCTCTGTTGCTTACGCATTTCTAGAAGGAATTGAATAGTACAAATCTGAATTTGAAAGACATGAGAAAGGGAAAATCTTGACTCCAGGGAAAGAAAGGAAATTAGTGAACTTGAACTCGGTATGAAGGAAAGCTTGGATTACACAAAGAGGTGTTAACATGAAGAATTAGATCAGATTTAACTTGTTTTGGTTTGGCAAGGAACATTACATAGTGCCAACATTACATAGTGCCAAATATATTTTGTCATTTGAGAAATATGCTACAAAGTTAGAATGTTGTAAGAAAGTTGGGCTGTCTTCTTGCAAAGCACATTCCTGGGGAAGTGTCAAAGTGTGCTAATCCTTTTCAGACATTAAAATCAATTAACAATGATACTGTGAAGTTTGATACTTGCATTGTATGTGAGTTAGTGTCAGAGGTTTACAGACAAGTTAGAATTCCAAGGCAAGGAACAGAATCAGACATTTGTAGAATTTGGTGGAGGAAAGAAAGACAGAGATATTTCCTATCTCTTGGTCAACATTCACCCCTTAATACTGAAAAGTGTTTAAATGCTAAATATTATTTTCTGTTTGTGGACCTTTCTATATACACAACTGCTGTCATTCTTGCTTACAGATAACAGCCCACAACTTGACAGGATAAAAGTAGTACGTTGGCCCCTCATTCATGGTGAAAGACGCAGTACGAGTTAACAGTCTTTGAGTTGTTTCAAATAATTAGAAAATATTTAGTATACAATGTTTACATTATAGCGTTAAGTAAATTTATCTTGTGTTTTCGTCAATATTGTGATGACTTTGACTTTGATTTGGAGTAGTACAGCAAGGAAAGTTTGTAAATTCTTTAAAATGTCTTTCATGTTATTAAGAAATTTTATAAAGTACTTTTAAGATTTTGCATGAATTGCTAATTGCAATTTCATTGGGTAATAAACAGTGGTCTGAAGCTGTCAGCTGTCAGACAGTAAGGATAGCTGCAGCTGTAGAGAGAACAGAGAAGGCACATTTGCAAGGAGTTATGTGTGCATGTGTCTGTATGTATATGGTTTAAATGGAAGTCAAAGGTAGGGCTTCAGCCAGGATTGTGAATTGGACAACTTTACTGCTGCTATTTCAGTTTTGCCAGGGCCAACCAGACTGTTTAGCAGGATTTATTGAAGAGATTAGGTAAAAGAGCCTGTGTGGGATCAGTGCCATCAAGATTGTATAAGAGAAGAAGGTTCTGAAGTAGTGTGCCATTTAGGTGAGAACTGTTTCCAGCCACTTCAGTTCAATGAGGGCAAAATTATTGAGTGGGAAGGTGTGATTTCCCAAAAACCAGAGACTTGAGTTAGAGAACTTTGGAACTGCACATGATTTAATATTGTGGGAATTGATGGGGATGCTTAAAGTGTTAATAAGGTGTATCTTTGTCAATTTTTTTTCTCTTTGAAATATCATTTGCCTGTTAATTCATATTTAATTAGTGGTGTTAAATTCCTCCCACAATCTAAAGCTGTACAGGTTAGATGAATTGGCCATGCTAAATTGCCCATAGTGTTCAGGGGTGTGTGGGTTAAGTGTATTAATCAGGGGTAAATATGGAGTAATAGGGTAGGGGAATGGGTCTGGATGGCTTACTCTTTGATGGATCTGTGTGAACTTGTTGGGCCAAATGGCCTGTTGCCACACTGTAGGGACTCTATGATGATGAAAAGTGACATTTTTTGGTAAGTTTGTTTGGGGGCCATTTAGTATATTTGTTCAGTTCACTTTGATTCCATCCACAGCAATTGTAACAAAGTACATGTTCTGAAATCTGCATGTGCTCCTTTTTGCACGTTAAGCGCTGAGGTTTCTTTTAAGTGAAATTGCCTGCAGTGCTGAAAATGTCGATGAATTGTTCGTGATGAAACAGAGTTTGCCACTAAATAGTTCCCCATTTAGATTGTGATCTAATTTTTGTCACAAATAGTTTTATACAAACTAAATTTTGGACCAGCCTGATAAGTCAATGCAGTGACTGTAGCGATTCTTACCCCATACCTTGGCTAGAGGATTGCATAAGTAATGTAGGCAGTTGAGCCTACATTACCAAGATAGATTTACTCAAGTACTGGCAGGTTCTTTTGACTGTCTTTGCAAAGAAATCTGTCTTTGTAACACTAGGTTATACTAGTATAAGTCATGCCATTTGTACCCCCAATTGATCTCTGAAATGCCCCTACCACCTTTCAAAGGCTGATTAACCAAACAGTGTCAGGCTTTTTTAATTGTGTAGCATGCTTAGACAACCTTCTAGTGGACAGTGACACAAGGAAAACATTCGAAGTTCAATTAGTTCAACCAAAAATAGTCAGTTGATCTGATGGCCAATTTCACAAGAAGCAAGAAGTGACCTGTGAGTCGCATAGTGGGGCAAAGATGAGTGATCTCCAGGGCTGTGAAAATACAAGCAGCAATAAGTTCTCCATTCCAACAATGAAATGGGAAGTTAATAGGTTCTTGGAGGTTTACCAAAACTTTGTCCCAGATTTCAGCACAGTAGCTATGCCACGAGCAGATCTACATTTGAGAAAAACAAAGGTAGTATGAACTGAGAAATGCCAAACAGCTTCTAAAAGACTGAAGGCCTTTCAACATGTAAGCTTTTCTTTGCAAGTACAAACTTTAACCAAGTATTTAAAGCAACCATTGGGGGAAGAGGCTGACCTCCTACAGAAAGACAAATCCAGAATAGAGACCAATTGGCTATCTCTCCAAAAAGCTAAAGCAGCATCTAGAATGGTATTCCATGAGGAAGGAAACTTATTATAGGCTTTAAACATGTTAAGATTTGTCTGAAATGGGTACTCTGAGATCACAGTTAATTGTGACCACAGAGTGGTGCTGGAAAAGCACAGTGGGTCAGGCAGCATCCGAGGAGCAGGAAAATTGACGTTTTGGGCAGGAGCCCTTCATCAGAAGGTGTTGTGTGATTTTTAACTTTGTACAACCCAGTCTAACACCGGCATCCCCAAATCGCTCTAATCTTGACTCTGATCTCCAGCATCTGCAATCCTCACTTTCGCCTATTTGTGACCACAGTACGTGAATTTTTGTGGAAATGTTTAAGACCGAGAATACCAGTTTATTCCATTAGATTTTGTTCCTTCATCTGTACCACCTGAAAATCTCCCATGTTGCTGGAAAATCCAGGGTTATTGCTGATGTCCCCTCGAGGGTGTAGACTTGTGGTTAGAACTGAAAAGATAATGTTGAGGTTAAAAGAATGAATGTCTGAGTGTGTTGTTCATTTTTAAATTACTTTTCTTCCTTTTGTAATGAAGCTAGTCTTGTAGGTAAGATGTCATGATAACTGATCAGAAACCTAAAATATTTATAGATAATTGAACTTTTAATTACAACTTTTTTTTTTTGAAAGTTGAGCTTAGGTTCAAATGATGACTGTGGATATAAATTTTTAGTTTCTTTCTGGAGAGGCACGCTGTCACAACTGAAGATGCCAGAAGAACTTCAAGCAACAAACCAACAACCCACTGGACAGTGATATCTGTGGCTACAGAGAGAAAAAAGGGGTTGACAACACTGTACTGCACTCTCACAACAGACCGTACCAAACTGCAGAAATGTTTGTGTTTCCCCTTTCAAAGTATACAAGAATGGATTAAAAGATGGTAGCTGTTTTTGTGGTGGTGATTGTGATAACTATTGGTCAATGCAGTGGGATAAGTGTTAATTGCGTTTCAATTTTTAATTATATGCAGATGGGGTAGGCTTTAACTAGGAATTCACTTGTGCTGTCATGATGGGAACCAATTGAAATGGAGGTGGTTCAATTCGAACATGCATGTCTTGTATGTCTTTGTAAATGAAAGTTTATAACAGTGTGTAAAGACGGGCTCAATTTTTCATATCAGCTTCAGATAGTAGATGAGGTCTTGTTTCAATGTCTTATTTAAAAGTTGGCGGCATTGGAGTGCCAGCACCAATTTTTGTTCTCAAATCCTAGATGGTGACTTGAACCCACAACACTTTTAACTCAGAGGTAAGAGTGTGAATAACTGAGCCATGCCTGATACAGAAGACCATAAAGGAGGTTGGACTTGTTGACTGTGTTTGATTGAACAAGAGCTGTCCAGGAAGATGGAAGGATAGTGATGAGAAGAAAGGAGGAACATTTATATAGAAGCTTTCATGTTGTCAGGGCATTCTATAAAGTGCTTCAACAACTGCGTTACTTTTTAAGTGTAGTCCCCAAACAACAAATAATGGATTAACTATTTATGGCTCTGTTGATTGAGGCTTAAATGTATATCAGGACACTGGGAGAGCTCCACCCCTCTTTGAAAAGTACAATGGCAGCCTTTTCTCTCTTTCCTACTTTTCATGACAAATTTAACCATCATTTGTGGGTTTGATAAAGTTCTGACATGTGGGTGACTACAAAAGCCAATAATTACAAAATAATGGAAAGTTTGCGTAATTCTGAATATTCCATAATTGTGTTATGGTGCAGAATGCGCAGGTCTCCTTAATTTGCAGAATAAAAACTAAAGGTCTAGTGTGCTCTGCATTTTAAGCCCATAGCTCATATGTTGTCAGGTTGAATTCATTAAAGTCTCAATTATTTACCTACTATTTGAGTTTTGTATAACAGGATTGGGCTGTCTCATAGTTTCTTATTTGTGGAGTTGCTTTTTTTTAACTTGTTCAAGGCCATTAATTGCCCATCCCTAATTGTCTATGAGAAGGTGGAATTGAGCCGTCTCCTTAAACCGTTACACTCTATGTGGAGCAAGTACACCCACAGTGCTGTTAGGGAGGAAGTTTTAGGAATTTGACCCAGCAACAGTGGAGGAACAGTCATGTAGTTCCATGCTAGGATAGGATGTGGCTTGGATGGGAGCTAGGAGGTGGTGGTGTTCTTGTGCTTTTGCTACCTTGTCCTTTTGGATGGCAGAGATTGCAGATTTGGAAGGAGCTTTGCTGAGCTGTTGGAGTGCATTACCTACATATCAAACCCGTATCTTTGGTAAAGTGAGTGCAAGTCGAAGGTATTAGTGAGTTGCCAGTCAAGCAGGCTGTTTCACCATGAATCGTGTTGAGCATCTTGGATGTTGTTTGAGCTGCATTCATCCAAACAATTCTAGTATTCTAGTGCATTGTTGATTTGTGCTTTTGGACCTCATGGACAAGCTTTCAAGAGTCACAGGTGATGTAGCCACCACAGAATTCCCAGCCTTTCATATGCCCTGGCAGCCACAGTATTTCTGTGGGTTAGTTCACTTCAGTGCTGTCCCCCAAGATGTTGTTAGTGGGAGATTCAATGATGATATTGCCCATTGAATTTAATGGCGCTGGTTGGATTTTGTATTCTTAGACATGGTTATTGCCTGGCACGTATGTGAAAGTTGCTTGCTAGTTATCAGGCTAGGCCTGAATGTTGTCCAGGTCTTGCTGTATTTAGATACTTGAGTGCTTCATTGTCTGAGAAACCTGAATCCACAATGATGGTGGACTTTTGAATGAATTGCTGGCTTGGATTTCCTTTCCTTCTCTTTTCTCTCTCTCTCTATGCATTTGCTTCCAAAGAGAGCTGTTTCATTTTTTAAAAATTTGTTTGTACTAGTAACAGCGATCCTGGCAAGCCTCTCTGAGGATTTAAGTTTATATATCAAACTCCGTGAAACCTTCAGAGACCTTCTAGTGCTTTCTTTGGTCAACATGAGAATGTACACCAGTGTCAAGCTCTGCAAAGAAAACTTGCTTTGGTAAATGATTGATGGGTGTTTTGGTCGTATAAACAGCTCAACTCGGTTGTGACTGACTATCTGTTGTGCATGTTTGACATGTCAGCTCGGTGAACATTTCACTGGTACTTTTTTTTCCCTGCCATCTCATCTTCAAAGGTTTTGATTGTAGCTCAAGTGAATGTAGTTGAGCTTCTTGGATTCCTGCATGGTCTCATTGGCAATATGGGCAGTTGAGTATATGCTGGTGAGAGCAATGAACTCATCCACTACTAACATGTTTGGTGGTGGATGGAAACCTTGGATCTAAGAAGGCCTTTTCTGGCACAATTTGGTACATTCATTTGGTTTACTTTTTGTTGACTGTAAGGCTCATGTTGTTCTCTCCAATGCATGCAACAAATCCATGCTGCATTGCATTTCCACCTTTGAAACAGCAACCAGTGCACAATGACCTTGGAAACTTTGGTCTTTGTCTAGAGTTGTCTCAGATTAAGCAAATCCTGGTTCTTATGATATCTGGTTTTGATGTTAGTATTGCTAACTTTGAAGGCATTAGAGAAGAAAATCAAAGAGGGTGTACGCTAGCATGCAGTTATATTTAACTTCTTTAGCAATTGGAAATCGATCAGAAGATTCACGGTCATTTAGGGTATACATTGATATGCTGTCATTAAACTGCTGGGCAATTATGATGAATTTCCAAGGGTAGCCAAACTTGTGCATTACCTTCCAAAAGCCTTCATGGCTAATTCTGTCAAATGTCTTGGTCAAGGCAACTAACATGGTCTAGAGGTCTGTGTTCTGTTTTTCACATTTTTCCTGGATCTGTTTAACTGCAAACATTATATCAGCCCTTTTTATTCTTGACCTTTTTTGAAATTGCACTGATCGTCTAAAGGAGATGCTAGTATTGATGTTGTGTTAAGTAGATCAGAGGGATTCCTGTGAAGATTCTGGCAGCAATGGGGCGGAGTGGAATTCCTCTAATGACTCTGATAAAATTGGTGTTATTTCTGCCTATGCTATTTGTTACGATAAGGGGTAAACCCTCCTGCTTAATTTAAACCAGCAACACAGAAAAGATTTATCCCATGTAGTAATCTATGAAAATTTAAAAGGCCAAGAACTGGATAAAATGAAAGTAACAACTGTATTTCTTAAAGTATAACAGAGAATAATTAACTAACAACTATTTACAACTCTTCCTCTAACTTATTGTTTACCTTCCCCTTCTACAATAGTATAAAACCCCCTGATTAAGATTTACTAAAATTCAACTTTTCAAAAACCAGCCAAACGTCGGATCTTCTTTCCTTTTTCTTGGGGATTTCTGCATCACAGGTTACTGATCGATAAAGGTACCTTTTTAAGAGAGCTATTCTCTGGGCAGTCTGCAGATGTCATTGGCTTGGCAGTTCTCCTCTCAATTGTCTGAATTTCCCTGGTCTTATACCCCCCCCCCCATCGAGCATCAGATTGTGTCATTGGCTTTTAAGATTGTCCGTCTACCAAATTCAAACTTGATTGTAGTTTGGTATTTTTTTGGAGTATAATTTAAACTGATTGGCCTAATTCAAATCTGATTTGTCATTTCCAGGCAACCCAGTTAATCTAGCTTTCAACCAAATGTTACATTGTTACCTTATTCAGAACACTTCGTGCTGCCAGGTAGTTCTGTTAGCTTTTAACTCTGAAAGGTACAGTACACCCACATCTTCATAATAAGTTCGAGTATGGAGAAGTTCTTACAGAATACTTCTTTGTCCTCGTAAACTGAGGGTTCAGTGACTATTGCATTGATTTCTAATTTTTAGACCTCCACTGGGACAGCATGTGCTTCTGTAAATTTGTCATTAGGCAGAAGTGTGGTTGCATTCTTCACATAACAATGGGAGATTCCTCAAGGGGGCAGTTGATGTTAACCATGTTGATTGTGTCTTCATAATTTGAGGATGTAATTAAGTGTTCTGCTCACCATTTTATTAATTGGACTTTTTATGTCAGAACTTTCTACTCCTCAGCACTAAAGATTGAGATAAGCCAGTAGACTGGTGTCAATAGGCAGATGTCAGAGCATCATAGAATTTCTTCTAGTCTTTGGGTCTGCATATAACTGAAGATTGGTCAGCTTTCTGATTCAACCAAGTGTTTTGCATCTCTGAGCTTGTATTGGATAGTCCTGAAAATGGTAGGCATTGTATTTTGATAGGGGTGATTTGTCAAAGAGTCATATAGCATGGAAACAGACCTTTTGGTCCAACCAGTCCATGCCAAATATAATCCCAAAATAAACTATTCCCACCTGCCTGCTCTTGGCCCATATCCCTCCAAACGTTTCCTATTTGTGTACTTATTCAAATATATTTTAAACTTTGTACTGACATCCATCACTTCCTCAGAAAGCTCGTTCCGTATGTGAAGTACCCTTGGTGTAAAAACTTTGCCCCTTATGTCTTTTTAAAATTTCTCTCCTCACCTTTAAAAGTGTGCTCCCTAGTCCTGAAATCCCCCATCCTGGGAAAAAGACAATTACCATTAACTTTATCTATACCCTTCATTATTTTATAAATTTCGGTAAGGTCACCCATGAGAGATATTCAATTTCTCCTTGCATCCTTTATGTAAACCTCAAAGCTGGTGATGCTTCTGATTAGTTTAATCTTAGAGACTTCTACCAATGATAAACAGGCAGTGCAGAACAGAACTGGAGACAAAACTGGTCTTTATTTATTTGCAAAAGATGTTATTTGCAGGGACATGTGCACACCTCTATTCAACAATGCCTTTTTAAACCTATTTCAATATTTAAGAGTAATGGTGCTGGTCCAGCTAATACCTGAATACAATTAAAACACTCAATTGATATCTAAATAATACTTTGTACTGCACTGAAAGTATTCACTTAGATTTTGTACGGAAGTTCTGAAGTGGGACATTAATATATTTTGACCCAGGTCAGACTTCTAACACTTCATTTCTTGCAACCATTTTCCATGGTGAATTGTTAACATGATTTGTTTGTTTCCCAGCAGACCGTCAAGAATCAGCATTGAACCTTACAACAAATGGCATGAGCAGTATCAGTATGTCAGTGGAGATCAATGGGGTTGTTTACACAGGTGAATCTGAAGTTTCATGTTGAACAAATGGGTTTTTTCAAATATAATTTGTCAAATAGACTAGAGAAAATCCCTTTTTGATCTGCATTCTTTAATGAAATGTTGGATTCCCTTTCTATTTCATGCAAAATCCTAAGATTTATTACATTTCAGGGTATTCCAATAAGAGCTCCAAATTAAGAATACCTGGAATGTACAAAATAAAGAAGCCATTCAATCCAATCAGTCCACGCTGGGGTATTCCTGGTTCAATTGAGCCTCCTCCTATCCAAATCTATTACTGCAACCATTGATTTACTTTTTTTTCTGAAATTCTTGTCTATCTTCTCCCTTAAATGCATTTATATTACTTGCACCAACCACTCCCTTTGGCAACAAGTTCCACATTCTTATCAATGTGGATGAAGATGTTTCTTCTGAATTCCCTGTTGGAACTTTTGTCACCATCTTATATATATGGTCTCTAGTTAGGCTGTTCCCCACAAAAGGAAATATTCTCTCTTTCTATACTACCCTTCATAATTTTAAACACCTTTATTAGCTGTTTTTCAAGAGAAAAGAGACCCAGCCTGTCAATTCTTTTCTGACATGCATCTTTTTAAATCTTCTCCTTGTTTTCTTCAATGGTACTATATATCTTTTTTATAATGTGACAAAAACTGCATTATGTTCTTTAACCAAGGTACATTTTAGATTTGGTATCATTTCATTACTTCTAAATTCTATGCTTATAAACATAAAGCTTATTGTTTTCTTTAGTGATCTTGCTAACCTGTGGCAGATCTTTTAGTGATTAGTGTATTTTAATTCCAAAATCAGTGTTTTTCTACTGTCTACTAGATCTACACCTTTTCTTTGAGAAGGTGACCAAATAGGTGGATGTGGGTAAAGTGGTTGATGTGTATATGGATTTCAGTAAGGTGTTTGATAAGGCTCCCTATGGTAGGCTTTTGCACAAAATATGAAGGCATGCTATTGAGGGTAATTTAGTGGTTTGGATCAGAAATTGGCTAGCTGAAAGAAGAGGGTTGTGGTTGATGGGAAATATTCATCTTGGAGTTCAGTTACGAGTGGTGGACTGCAAGGATCTGTTTTGGGGCCGCTGCTGTTTGTCCTTTTTATAAATGACCTGGAGGAGGGCATAGAAGGATAGGTTAATAAATTTGTGGATGACACTAAGGTCGGTAGAGTTGTGGATAATGACGAAGAATGTTGTAGATTACAGAGGGACATAGATAGGCTGCAGAGTTGGGCTGAGATTTGGCAAATGGAGATTAATGCAGAAAGTGTAAGATGATTCACCTTGGATAGCATAACAGGAATAAAGAGTACTGGGCTAATGGTAAGATTCTTGGTAGTGTAGATGAGCAGAGAGATCTCTGTGTCCATGTACATAGATCCTTGAAAGTTGCCACCCAGGTTGATAGGGTTGTTAAGAAGGCATATGGTGTGTTTCAGAACCATGAAGTCATGCTACAGATGTACAAAACTCTGGTGCGGCCACATTATAGGAAGAATGTGGAAGCTTTGGAAAAGGTTCAGAGGAGATTTATAAGGATGTTGCCTGGTTATGGAGGGAAGGTCTTATGAGGAAAGGTTGAGGGACTTGAGGCTATTTTTGTTTGAGAGAAGAAGGTTGAGAGGTGACTTAATTGAGACATATAAGATAATCAGAGAGTTAGTTAGGGTGGACAGTGAGAGCCTTTGTCCTCTGATGGCGATGGCTAGCACGAGGGGACATATCTTCAAATTGAGGGGTGATAGATATAGAACAGATGTCAGAGGTAATTTCTTTATTCAGAGAGTAGTAGGGGTGTGGAACGCATTGCCTGCAGCAGTAGTAGACTTGCCAACTTTAAGCTAATTTAAATGGTCATTGCATAGGAATATGAACAAGAATGGAATAGTGTAGGTTAGATGGGCTTCAGATTAGTTTCACAGGTCGGCGCAACATGGAGAGCCGAAAGGCCTGTACTGCACTGTAATGTTCTATGTTCTTCTCCAGTAATAAGCTATTCCCTGTTCTTCTTACCAAAATATACAATCTCACATTTATCTGTGGTAGATTTCAAAAGCCAATTATTCACTTGTTCACAAGTTTAATAAAGTTTTCCTGTAAATTGTTCAGGTCCTAGGCATTCAGCATCTTCCACCTCCCATTGGCCCACCCCTATCTGAATTTGGTGTCATAGATTGATTTCATAGATCAAATTATTAATGTAAATCTTGAACAACAATAGGCCAAGCACGGATCCAGGTGGAATACTACATTCCACCCTGCGCTTGAAATACCGACTCTGTATTCCTACACTCTGCTTTCTAATTCAAAGTCAACTAACAAATAGTTTTGCCATATGTAGTCTGACTTCGTATTGACTAATCTTATTACTCTGTTCTGAGGACCTTCTGAAAATCTCTGTTATATCTACGATATAACTACTGTCTGTTCTCTTTGTTACATCCTCGAAAAACTCAAGAAGGTTGGCCAAACAAGATTTTCCCCATTTGAAATCCATTCTGATTATTGCTCTTAATGCTCATTTGTAGATGTACTTCTATTGTCACCTTCAGTATGAATTCCATTATTCTTCCCACAACTGATGTTAAGATGGCTGGCATACAACTTCCTGAATGAGGTCTGCCTCTCTGCAGCCCACTGAAAAAAAAACAAATTGGACTTATGCTAGCTATCTGTTGGTCCTTTTAACACCTAGTCTTTTCTAGTAAATAATTAAATATGAGTCATAATACCTTTGCTATCTCTTCCCTGGATTCTTCGAAAATATATGAATGCAGTCTATCGAAATGACGGGCCCTCGCCTGTTTAATTTGTTCAATAGATCTTTCTTCTATTTAAGCGCATTTATGTCATTGCTGTCCACTTACATTTCAATTTCATGTCTACCTGTTCTAGTTTCCCTGGTATTTACAAAAGACAATTTTTAATATTCTGCAGACTCTCTCATCATTTCCTGTGGTATTACCTTGTCTATACCTTTAATGGTCCTACTCTCGTTCAAGCTTCTTTATTGATGTGCATGTAAAACATTTCACTCTTTCGTTTATGTTCCTTAATAAGTTGATATTATAGTTTCTCCTTTGTTGTGGTTCTGTTCGCCGAGCTGGAAGTTTTTGTTGCAAACATTTCGTCCCCTGGCTAGGCGACATCATCAGTGCTTGGGAGCCTCCTGCGAAGCACTTCTTTGATGTTTCCTCCGGTGTTTATAGTGGTCTGTCCCTGCCGCTTCTGGTTGTCAGTTTCAGCTGTCCGCTGTAGTGGTTGGTATATTGGGTCCAGGTCGATGTGTTTGTTGATGGAGTTTGTGGATGAATGCCATGCCTCTAGGAATTCCCTGGCTGTTCTCTGTCTGGCTTGCCCTATGATAGTAGTGTTGTCCCAGTCAAATTCATGTTGCTTGTTGTCTGCAAACAGTCCTACCACAAATTCAACCCAAACTCTGGGTCAGATATGTCGATGACACGTTTGTAATCATTAAAAACACGGAAATAGAAAAAACACACCGGATCATCAACGCCACACTCACAGGAATCCGATTCACGAGAGAAGAAGAAAAGGACAACCAACTCCCATTCCTAGACGTGATGGTACAGAGAACACCGAACGGAGAATTCACCACAAGGGTATACAGGAAAGCCACACACACAGACCAAGTCCTAAACTATGAAAGTAACCACCCCAACACACACAAACAAAGCTGCATCAGGACACTATTCAAAAGGGCCACAACACACTGCAGTACACAAGAACTGCAAAAAGAGGAAGAGGAACACCTACACAAAGTATTCGCCAAAAACGGATACCCGCGCAACTTCATCAACAGATGCCTAAGAGAAAGACCACGGAACGAGGACATACCACAACCAAAAGGACTAGCCACACTACCATACATCAGTAACATCTCGGAGCTGACAGCCAGACTACTGCGACCCCTAGGACTCATAACGGCACACAAACCAACAGCCACGCTCAGACAACAACTCACCAGAACGAAGGACCCGATACCCAACATGAGCAAAACTAATGTAGTGTACAAAATACCATGCAAGGACTGCACAAAACGCTATATAGGACAAACAGGAAGACTGCTAACAATCCGCATACATGAACATCAACTAGCCACGAAACGACACGACCAGCTATCCTTAGTAGCCACACACGCAGACAACAAGCAACATGAATTTGACTAGGACAACACTACTATCATAGGGCAAGCCAGACAGAGAACAGCCAGGGAATTCCTAGAGGCATGGCATTCATCCACAAACTCCATCAACAAACACATCGACCTGGACCCAATATACCAACCACTACAGCGGACAGCTGAAACTGACAACCGGAAGCGGCAGGGACAGGCCACTATAAACACCGGAGGAAACATCAAAGAAGCGCTTCGCAGGAGGCTCCCAAGTACTGATGATGTCGCCTAGCCAGGGGACGAAACGTTTGCAACAAAAACTTCCAGCTCGGTGAACAGAACCACAACAATGAGCACCCGAGCTACAAATCTTCGCACAAACTTTGAGTTTCTCTTTTAAAAATATATATACTTTTTTTTACTTCTCCTCCCTGTTACCTGCCATTCTTCTACTATTTATATGCCTCTTTCACTTGTTGCCTTATATCTTTAATCAACCATGCCTTTTCACGTGGATTGTTAAATGTCATTTTGCTTTTACTACCCTTTTCTGTTCTGGTTCATCTCACTTCTAGATGAAAAAATCAAGTCTTCCCTTGTTGGATTTTTTTTTTAACAGATTGATTTAGAAAGTAATTCTGCACATTGTAACAAACCATTCTATAACCACCCTTACCGTTCTTCATCTAGTTAGTATTGATGTACAGGTAGCTGAATTCCCTTATTATTCAATTGTTAAAAAATTCCATTCCCTAGATCTCCTTTAGATTTTGATTACTTTGAAACAAAGTATCTTTTTGAATGATGTAGGGTAAAAATCAAGGCAGCAATGTTCTTGCCATATCCTGATTGTTTTGGAGCCTTAGTTAGAAGTGATGGAGATGACTTTCCTTCAGATGTACTGTTGTCCTCTGTCATTTGTAGCATGCGTAATTTTCACAATTGTCAACTATTGAAAGAATTCCCAAGTCTTTACTGCTATGTGTTCTTGTACTTGGAAGAACATTTCTATCTTGACTTCAGCAACATTCATTTTAGGTTAGCACATGAATTCATATTAACTGAATCATAAAATTCTATTATTTCGTCCACCTAACAGTATGATTTTGCTGTTTGCATCGTGAAGGCTGTACATCACATTCATAGCATAGCATGGTCTTTAGACTCTGCATTAAACATGTTTCACTCTTAACTTCATCACACCTCCTAGCCATTTTATTCTATTCCTATTTATTCTCTTCCACTTATCCACCTTTTCCTAAATTCATTCATATCAACCACTTCATATGGTAGCAAGTGTCACATTCTGAACACAGAGTAAAGTTTCTTGGGGATTCCCCATTGGATTTATGTTGCTATCATGGATACTTGGATTTAGACACCTCACAAAACATTTCTACGTTTTCTGCATCAAATCTTTTTGTAATATTGAAGACCGCCTCTTCCAGATCACCTCTTAAAATGGACCAAACATTTTGGACCTCTTCAATTCTGGTATCAATTGTACATTCTCAGGTAGTTCCAAACCCATTTTTTCCCAGAATTGTCTGCTTAAGCATAGTCTAACTGTGGCTGTATTAAAGTTTAATGTACGCTTTATAATTTTAAATCTGTTTGCTTTTCACATCATATAGTTTTTTTAAAAATTTGCATTGCTACTCTTAGTATATCTGTACCTCATAGGCCCCTTTGTATCTCTACTTTTGAAGTCTAATTTTCCAAGTCCAGGTGGCCTCCTTATTCCTAGTAAGAAAATCCACACCTGATAACTGTCCATATTGAGATTATTTTGCTGTTAATATATCAATTTTGTCATAATCTCCTTAGTAACTCCTTTCCCCAATTTAATGGCATCCATAAATTTTGAAATTGTGTTCCTGATTCCAGAGTCCAAATCATTTATCTTAATGGTCAATAATAGTGGTCACAGCAACAATTCCCATCAAACATTGTCACAATTTTCACCAGTCTGTGAAACCACTTTTACCCCTACTGTTTTTTTTCTGCTTTGTAGTCAGTTTGTTAATTGTCCCTGACTCCACATAGTTATTGACTGTGGTTATGAAGAATGCCTTCTGAAAGCCTTTTGAGTGTTAATTTATATCACATCCTCCTGTACTCTTTCAGTATTTTTTAAATTGTTCTATAATTCACATGTACATTAAATACTTGTCATTTGAAGCTTTTTAATTTTTCAAACATTTTGTTTTAAGTATCCTCTAAAGGCTGTCAGCAGTTCAAGCTTTGTTTCCATTATATGAGAACTTCTCCCCTTTCCAGATCTTGCTAGATGAAAACTAATCTGATTACAATGCCTCTTCTGTGCTTGAGTTTGTATGTATAGTTGGTTTGGTAATGATTGTTATATTTAGTTTACTCAAATAAGTATTAGCTCTAATTGAGTTGCAAATTTAATGACAATTTCCAGTGTTTTAAAATGGCATTCTAAATTAAACATATTAAATGATATTTTGTTTCAAATAGGTGTTCTGTTTGGTCAAGGACCTGGTATATCTGGTGCTTCGAGCATCAAAGGAAATAACAAGAATAACAATTCTCAGGGTACACCTAGCCTGCCTGTACCTCGCACACCTACCTCCTCCTCATCACATACTTCAAACAACTCTTCACCATGAGGCTGCAGCTGTAATAATGCCAACTTCAGCATAGTGCATCACCACCAACACTTTAAAAGGAGTTCTCAGGCTTTTAACTCTCAAGGAAAGTAACTTTTGATGACCAGAGGTTTCAATTGAATGGCTAAAATGGCCAACAGTTAAGCATAATACATACTCTGCTTATAAACTTTCTTGGGTCACTGAATGAGATCCAGGAGCAGCTAAAAACTACTAATACCTCATAAATCTACTTAATCTTTAATCAAGATTTATCATTGGTTACATTTTTCTTTTCAGCCAAATTCAGCATTTAAAGAATATATGTGTATTTCCATGATGTGCTATTTTAATTGAGATTTATAAGTGAATATTGATATTTTTTGAAGGAAAAGAAAATTTGACTACACCTATGAGATTGCTTCTTAGACTTTGGTATGTTCAGTTACTGCAGAACAAGGAAGGGATAAGCTATTTCAATGTTTATCCATTTATATCGATCATTCTTATACATGTAGCAATACACAAACTTTTACAGTTCAGATATTTATTATATACAGTACTTTTTAATATATTTTAATTTCACAACACAGGACTCTAATACAGTGGAGCTATCCTGAGATCATTTTTCCTGGCAAATGTAATTGGATCGTGAGGAGCATTCCATTCTAATGAAGATCTGGACCATTGTACATAGCTGTTTGGGGCAGGGGTTTAGGAAATAGTGAATTTTAAATGCTGCTGTTCTACAGTTTCCTTTAGTTCTGATGTCATATGTTTGCACAAAAATTCAAAGTGCTCACATTTCTCTCTTAAATGCATCAGTGCTGAGATGACAAGTTCTTCATATATTATTCATTAAAATTCCTTAAAATGACAAAATAACTGATCTGACATTTTTAGCTCTCATTTTTGGCTTGACATGCTGTAATATTAGTGTGTTCATTTTTAAAATTGCATTTTGATAAGGCAAGATAGAATTCTGCTTGCTGATCTCCCTATATTTTGCCACGGAAGTGAAAGCAAAATAATTTACTGTCTGCCGCTAAATACAGATGATTTTTTAAAAAGATAAATGTGATGACTGTTTTCAAAATGTATTAAGGACATCTTAAGTAAAGTCTGGGTATAACTTTAATTGTGAAACATACCTCAATTAAAGTTGTGAAACATACCTCAATTAAAGCATTAGATGACAATAAACATTATAACATTAAAAATATATAATATCTGTCATCACCAGCTTTTTGCAGACATTGATTAATAAGTTGGAACTTAAGTGTTCATGAATAGTATTTGATTTGCTAGGCATTGATCTTCATTGAGCTCCACTGCATTTATTATAGTATTTAACGTGACATTTGAAGTAAAATTTTTATACAGAATCAACTTTGTGTTCATACTGTGAAAATACACAATTTTAGAGTGTAAACTGATGCATCACCATTGAAACAGGTATTTTGGAAAAACTATTCTGCTTGAAGTTATATAGGTCCACGTCTCATATCTATCTCTCTATCTATCAATCACAGGATTCTAAGGTTGCTGTTATGATGAGTGTGAAAACCTATCTAATGGAAATATATCTTTGAGAGGTTGTAATTAACAGGTTCAGTTTTGGATTTGTAGATTTTCAGTTAAGTGCTGTTACTCCACTGCCTCAAAGAAATTGTTCAGTGAGCAGCAAGGTTTCCTTTTTTCCTCCATTTACAATTACACTATTGTTTATCAGTAACCAAATGTGATGGTGTACTGCCATCATCATGTCTTTAGTGTGCTAGAGGTAACAGCATATTAAAATTAATTTTGTAACATTGCATTGAAATGAATGAAAAGCAAAAATTGCTAGAGACAATATGTTTACATTTGGCAAATGTTATTGTGTTTTGTTGGCGTGTTTGGTGAGTGGGGTGATTTGGGTAAAGTCAGAATGTAGGATTATTGAAAAATGGCATCAACTCCTTGAGAAGCATTTACCATTGAAACAAATAGAAAATTAAATAGTTAGTTGCAACATAATGCATTGATAGCATTCTCTATTAAAATGTGCTTTATTACTTAGTTTCCCAAAGTGTATGGAGGTAGAATTCCATTACCTTGTCCTACCTCTGATTATTAGAATTCAAAATATAATTTAGTTTTCTAAAATGCACTGCAAGAAAGTCCTTTTGGTGATGGTTATTTTGTGCCAACACTTAACATAATTTGGTTTAAATCAATTTAAACATTAGAAGAAATATGAAGGTTTTATAATAAGGCTGGCTGTTTTAAGGATGCTGCATAATGTCAAAATACTTAACCATCATATCATCTGTGGCATTTAAGGTACAAGTAAAACCACATGGAGCATGCATTTTAATTTTTCTTTGTCGATTTTCTCCCCATCCTTTCTCCTTTTCCGAAGGTCTTCTCTCTTGTTAAGTATGATTTGATAGGTGACCATTGCCTGAGGCACCAATATGTATGCAGTATTGGCAGGCTATTGTATAGTACTAAGCATCATAGTGAAACTTGATTCAATACAATCTGTACACATGGACTTCTACTTTCCAGGAGTTGCTGGTTAGTGATTAGTAATGCAAGTGCTGGTCAACCCTAACTTAGAGCACCAAAGGCCATTGTAATTGAGGAATTGTGACTGTACTATCTTGGGCTTTTATTAAGAAAACTGATATGTCTAGAATCATCTGTTTACAAGACCTGTTTCTAGACCTGTTTTGTAAAGAAAGGACTTGCATTGATATAGCAGTTTGACATCCTCAGGTAATCCCAGAGCACTTTATTGTCAATAACTTCTTTTGAAACATATTTATATTGTACAGTCAAATGCAACAGCTAATTTACACAAGATCTTCCAAACAGAGAAAATAAAATGGATGTGGACATCATTGACAAAACAAGCATTTATTTCCTAGGTCTAATTCCCCTTACAAATTAATGGTGGTAGTCCACTTTCTTTGACTAAAATGAAATGACTTGGTGGACGATTTCAGAGGACAGTTAAGAGTCAACTGTATTGTCATGGGTCTGGAGTTGCAGATAGACCATACAGTAGGAGAGCAGATATACTTCACTAAAAGACATACTGAACCAGATGGATTTCTATAACAAAACAATAGTTTTTTAATCCCCCAGTTTGTTTTATTACTTAATGTAAATTTCATATGTCATCAGATTATTACTTCTGGCTGCTGGACTTTTGTTAATTTAATGTTTTCCAATATGCTCTAAATTATGATTGCTTGGTTGTGATTCTTGAAGGAAGAACGTTGGCTGCTACACTGGCAGAACTCCTTACTGTTGAAATAGTGTTATGGAATTTTCAATTTGGCTAAGTGGCCAGAGCCTTCATTTAATAACACACCAATATACAGCACTTCCAACATTGCAGCACCTCTTCAGTACAGCACAGAAATGTTAGTTAAATTATTTGCTTAATTTCTAAAATGGGATTTAAACCTGATTCCTCTCATTATTTAACTATTCAGCATTTCAGTCAACATTTTGTTTGCTTCCAGGTAACAATTCTGTAGCTAGATAATGTCAGGTGTTACGAAAATAGGAGACACTGAACACTGGGGTGCAGTGGCATTGCTTAAATAGGTGTGTTCTTTAGGATAGTTGTCTAGTTTTCTTTTATCATAAATGTTTCCAGCATTCTCCATGATCACACAAAAGAGGACATTAAATGTTAGAATAGTTCATTTTCTGTAATATTTTCTCCAGATTTACATAATTAAAATAATAGTGAAGTTAAATCTATTGCTGTTGATTCTGAGATATAAAGGTATGTTTCTTCATAAATTTTGTCTTTTAACACTGGCACTAAAATTAGTTGCAGAAAACTACCTCATTATGTTTCTAAGATGATCAGATTCTATTTGTGAGTAAAAAGAATTCACTGAATGCATTGAGGCCAGGACCTGCCTGTCCTTGGGATCTTGACCTTTTTACATTATAACAAATGACAGTCGGAAATAATCTATTAAATATGCAATTTCCTGTCCCTCATAATAAAGCTTTGCTACTCGTAGCTTTCATTACTGGGATAAAATGATAATTTATGTTCAGAGATAATAGCACAAGGAGGTTATATTGGCTTTTTAAAAAATCGATATGTTGTTGTAGTTGACCCAGTGACCTAAGCCTTTTGGGGATATGATGGATACTCGATTGTTGTTAGCAAATGTAGTTCTTGCTTTTGTATGGCGACAAGCTGTGCCAAATTGATTTCTTCTTGTTGTACAGCATATCAGAAATAGTGATAAATTAGTAGACTAAATTGTATCTCAGTCTAGTTGTATTTGCAGTTAGCTGCACTTTTGACATTTTTGACCTAATTCTACTATTAGGTATAATAAATTACATAGAACATAACAGCATAAATTGTACCTCTGTCTTCACCTATTGGTATGTTTAGAGAACTGTAGCTGTAACATTTTTAGAAATGATTCTGCTATTGGGTTTAACAGGGTTATATTGGTTTAGTTCAATTATTCCAGAACAGAGCTTAATTTAATAACTATCCAATTTCTAGTTTAGTGGCCAATTTTTAATGTTTCCCTCAACCTTTTACTTAATGATGTAATCTTTCTGATCTCTTTGGATTATATTTACTTCTACCATTTTAACTTCCCCAGAAAGTTTTAAAAAAAGACTTGATCTGCATATCTTGAAGGTTTGTTGTGGTTCCTGTATGTTAATGATATGGTAAATACAGTAGAAAATTTTCTGATAGCTATATCTAATGAAATTTCTTTATTTTAATTTTGCTAGAAATACTTATTTAGAGGGAACATTACCATTCATAATATTAACAGTGATTAGAGGAAGTTTAGGCTGTCGGTAACTAGCTGCTTGTGGACTGTGACTGAAAAAAGTGAAGGAGACATAACAGACTCCATGCTTTACACAAAAGATATCTCTTCCTTTTCTACAGGTATACTGCCAATTAAGTGTTGAGAAACATAAGCTTCAGATTTTTGATTTGATGCTGTCACAAATTATAGGCTCAGCCTTAGCCTCAAGTTTATTTTAAAAGCCAACAGCTGTTAATTTTAAACTCAAAAGCAATTGCTGCTACTTTTAAGAGCTTTAAACATTACAGCCCACTTTAATTCACTGTATTGTGCTAACATTATCTACTATTCAAGTAATGGAAAATAAATCTTAAAGATGTGAGTTGGCTAAGTTGAGCTTGATAGCAATGGAAGTTCACTTAAATCCTATAAATGAGGTTTTGACATCTGAATAATAGACCTTCCCAAAATGAAGTTAGATTTCAAGTTGTCCCTTGTAGTGAAACTGTCGTTACTCCAATTAGTTACAACTATTTTAATAACAATGTGTTATAAGCACTTTCATTTATACTCTTCTTTGGTTTTGATATTTTGCTATGTTCAAATGTGTCCTGCTCGGCATGTTCATGGGTCAAAATTTATATTTTGTTTAAGCATTCAAGAATTTAGTATGATATTAGAGCTATGCTCTGCTGTTCTACTGCAACTTCTTAAAAAAAAAAGTATGCATCAGGTGGTACCATGTCCTTGTCACCAGAAGCTTAATTTTGCCAGGGTGGCATTTGGAGCACAGTTTGTTTTTGCTGACCCTAGGCTTGGGATCAGGAAAATTCATAAGATAATACCACCAAAATAGGAGGAATGAAAATTGTTTTTTTGAATTATTAGTATACATAGTTTCAGGTGAACTAAAGGAAATTGCAAATTGCTGCATCATATAAATTACTTTGCAGTATGGGCCCAGTAATCAAACTAAATCTTGTGATTTAAGAAATGCGAGTATTGCTTGTACATAAAGACTTAGTCGTCTTTTTGAGCTACCTCATTAAAAATCTACATTGTGCAAATCTGGGCATCAAGAAACTTGGTCAGTTTAGGTGACTAATGTAAATGGCATTGCATGGCAATTCAAACCAGAACTTTTTCAGTTACTAGTATCTTACTTTTTTAAAAGTATTGTTAGAAATGCCATTTGAAGGATTAGTCTAGTTTTTAAACCACCCAGTTATTGCACTAGACCAAGAAGACCCAAAGATCCATGTTTGTATTAAGTTGCCTGGTCTCAATTGGCACAGGGAGGGGAAACAACAATTCCATGAGCATGAGGTAGGGAGATAAAACAGCAAAAGTTTATGCTTACTGTATGTATTTTTGTTAGTTAAAGATATGATTGGGGGAGGGGGGCTGCTGAAGAGTTGCCAGTGCTTGTGGAATCACATCCCATCAAGATTGGGAGGAAAGAAATATTAGTTTGTTAGCTGATGCATTTATTTTTCTTCTTTGCATTTTAAAATGTGTAGTTGCTCGCTTTAGGGTTGAGGATAATTAACTGGTTTGCAGCTCTAAACCCTGTGATTTATGAGAACTGTATGTACAATCATACGCCATTGTTTATTGGAATACAGAATGGTCAGATGGAATGAGCATTGGCCATTTTGGTAAACTATACACATTAGAGATTGACTCCTTGTCACATTCTAATTTGGACAGAATCCTTCAGAACAATTGCTCCAAGTTTAAAATTATATTGCCGAATGATTGATTTTAGGGTTTTCCAAGTATTCTCTTTTAGCTTTTTTTAAGGGTATCGCAAACAGCACCGAAGAATTATAATTGATTAAATATAGTTTTCATAACACATTTGAAATAAATATACTTTTATTGGAGATATTTTGCTTTTATTAAAAGTCCTTTCCTGTTTTCAAAATATGAACCACTTAATATTTTAATTGATTTTATAAATTGGTTTCCTTTACATTTGATAAACTTGAGCAAAGCCAACAATCTCTGCAAATTATCAATTGTATTGCAAGTAATCTACATTTTCAAAAATCTGCTCAGAGTTTAGGTGCATAATTGTCTTGTATATGGTTTTTTTAAAAACAGTAATTTGCACCAGTAGTTAGCAATCTCTACTCCCCAAAGTCAGCACAGGAACAGCTTATTTATTTATGTCTTTTTATTTAAGTGACCTTAATGCCCAGTGCATTGGGATCCTGAATCTTGCACATTGTTGACTTGCGCATCAATGGGAATTGTTGAACAGAGACTGATAGAGGTTAAAGCATCAGAGTTCCTTTTACGGTTGGTACATTATATCCCATGCACTTAAGCTGTTTTAAAATGGGCATAATTTTTACAAAGAAAATGATAAGGCAATTTTATAATCCATATTTTTTGAATGGAATCATGAATATCAGTCTTACAGAATTAAGTTTACAATTGATATTGTGAATTAAATACTATTTACTTGCAAATCACCTACAATATTAAAGGGGATTATTCTGGTCGGAGTATCTGTTTAAAGGAATATTTTATTGGGACAACTTAAATATTAATTTGCACTTCCAGCTTTTTATGAATTTTTGATAGTAAACCTATGTAACATTTGTTTCCCTAAAATTTCTAACCTGCAAAATACCAATCTGCTATGGGTCAAAAATTCAGTTTGAAATCAGTAGTCAATTTGTTTTTGTCAGTAAATTTGGTACCTACTGCCTGAAATGCAATATTAATTTAATGACATGAAGCAAATAACACCATTGTCATTTAGACAAATTGTAGCCTGAATTACATTGGCAATATGAGTTACATTGCAAATGGAAAACGTCCTCTTAAAGTTTGACTCACTGTGCTAGGCAGTCTAACTTGTTTTTTCTTGCTTCTTTATAATACTATATTGAATGTTGTTACAAGACTCTGAATATACATGAATCCTAATTTATTTCTGTATGAAATCTATTTTTAATATTGAGTTACAAGTGCTGTTTAATGTACCTCACCAATTAAAATAAGTAAGATTTTGCCAAAAAGTTGCAGTTATTTTCTGTTACAACTTTACTGCACTTGTGCTTATAATGATGGTTATTAAACACTTAAAACATTGGCAGTTAATTGTATTTCAGGGATAGTAGAGAAGCATCACTTCGGTTTCAGTTGACATTAGAAGGTACCTAAAGACAAGAGCTAGATGTGGAAGATTTAATAACAAATGCAACACTTGAGTTACAATCATTGCATTAGACTTTTGGCTTCAAATTATTTAGATGCAAAATTAGTTATTTGGAATGATTAGTGTCCAGTCTTATAAGTGGACTTGAATATATTTGTAAAAGCCAAGTTTAACTCTTCTAAGAATTATTTTTTAAAATTTTAAACTCCTGAGCATTGACTACTACCAACTAATGAGAACTATAAAGATTTTTTAAAACTAAGTACTATAATTCTGAAATAAACCGTAAAATGCTGGAAATGCAAAAGTGGATCAAAGACCAGCTGATACTTTCACTATATGCTTTCTGTCAGGGTGGAATCAAAGAAAGGGTTTAAAGTGGAAACATAAGATGGAATTCTTAAGTCCCAGAGGAGGTGAGGTAGGAAGTGGAAAGCATGTTTTATTAAGCAATAGGAAGATGCATAAAATTCCCAATATTTTTCCACCTCCAACTGCATTAAGTGCTGGGTGGGAAACCCCATGGCTGACCTTCCCGTCTTGATGTTAATTGAGACCCTTGTGGACAATTGAGGACCACTTAACAGCCTCTGCCTACCACAGCTGGGATTAAAACAACAGCACATAGCTTTCCAAATAAGTGTCCTTCCCAGAGTGTAAAGTGCAAGCAGCTTGTTACTGTCACTGTTGGGAGGTTGTGTGGTTTAAAAAAAAGTTAAAAGCTCACAGTGCCTGATTGAGGGAAGGGAATTCCTATGAACCTCTCCCCATGATACCCCACACAAATCCCCTTTCTTTGACCTTTCTTTGGGTTGCTGATCTTTGGGCTGCATTCTGAACAGCAGCCATGGCTTTCTGGTTGGTGTGCAGAGTGATTGGGTTGCCAGCAACTCCTGTCAGCAAAGACTTCTGCCCCCTGAGGGCCTTATTCTGAGTAAAGACACACCATTGTACTCTTAACTGCCTGATGAGCAGAAGAGAAGGCGACCTTACACTTGAGAGAGGGTATCACTTCTTCAGCCAACGTGTTGGATTCAGTCAAACTCCCTGTGTATGTGTGTTTTTCTCTCTCCCTCCAGATTCTGTATTGGCAGTGTTTTCTCAGATTTCGTTTTTTAAATCCATTTCTTTAGGTAGGGTATGTATAAACTTTAGATATACTGTCAAGGTTGTGCATAATAAGTTGACAAAAGTCCACATACAATAGTATATTCCACTTTAAACAACAAATTCATAAATACCCAGTTGTCCATAAAAATTACTTTTAGCCACAGTCCAAAGATGTGCAGGTCAGGTGAATTGACCATGTTAAATTGTCCATAGTGTTAGGTAATGGGTAAATGTAGGGATATTGGTGGGTTGCGCTTCGGTGGGTCGGTGTGGACTTGTTGGGCCGAAGGGCCTGTTTCCACACTGTAATGTAATGTAATCTAATCTAATCCCCATCTTTGGATATCAAAGGCTTTTTGGAGATCTGACTACACCTAAACAAGGTCTGTTGATGTGACTTCCATCAAATTATGCTTGAAATATTTATCTAAACTGTAAAGCAATTTTACATCTTAAGTATAATCAAATCATGTGTGAAATGTCTTAATTGCTATCAAAATATAAATCCAAAACTTGCATGGTTTCTTGCACTCTGTGAAGGAATGCCATTAATATAATTTGAATGGTTTCTTAGAAGTTTATTACTGTAATCATTAGGGTCAAATATTAGAAATATTGTTTTTGATTTTGATAATTTCTCCATTTGAAGCGTTCTATTAAAAAAATTCTATCATCTGCTATAAAGTTCTTTTAAGAAAAAGGTTTGCTGTATACCAAAGATTTAATAAACACACTTTAAAGAAAGCAAAAGCACTATGGAACCTACCTGCTTTGATATTGTCAACTTGTCCTTGCTATGTACAAGCTAATAATTATGCTGTGCTGTTAGAATTAGAATTAATAATGACTAATAAATATGTACTTTTTGTCTCAATGTGCTGTTTACAATCTAGTACTATTCGAGGCTAGATTGTGATTCTCAGGGGTTTTGAAAACATTAACTACTGTGTATCTTCCAGTGATTGTAGAAATCAAATATTTACTCTTAACTTGTAACTATTGTGAAAACCTATGTTACTTTGTGCCCTTGTTTCATATTTTACCTTATTTGTGGGAACCTATTTGACCAATTGATTAGGAAAATGAGAAATGCCAGTAGCCAAGATAAAATTCACTCAGCTTTGCAATTGGTTTAAAAGAGGAATTGGAGTAAATACATTTCTAGTTGAGTTCAGATAAAAAGTCATTGATCTAAAACTTTAGTACTTTTTTTCTCCACAGATGATACCAGATTTGCTGAATAATTCCAGTATTTTCTGATTTATTTAATAAAAGATAAGTCAGTTCTATCTTAAAAATATAAATTGAAGAATGACAAAAATTGGAAACATATTCATATCAATTTTTGATTCCCTGTGATGAAGACATGAACAAAGGAATTGAAAATAAGCTCCCACAAATAATGCTTCCAGGTTTTCTTTGTTCTAGGATAGTTTATTTGGCTTTTATATTATATGTTGACAAATATAGAATTTTGTGTACATGTTTTAAAATGTCATTTATTATAACGGGTTAGAACAAGAAAATATATTTCTCAACTCAGGAAAACCACTTCAATTTATGCAAAGCTTCAACTATAAAAATGTGATTTAACCCTTACCTCCATCTCTGTGTTCACTTTTCTCAATTGTACTAGTGTCATGTGACTGGTCACTAATGGTTTACATTTTTATAACAACAACTTGTATTTAACCATCTGTACATTTAAAGGAATAAAAATTCAAACATAAGATTTGACAATATTGATAATAAACTAAAAGTTCTGACTTTTTCCCCAATTTCACCCTTTGCCTATTTGTATATATGTATTGTGGTGTACCATAACAAAACATTGTAGATGTTGACAATCTGAAATAGATGGTCTCAATGTTAAACTTTTAATGTGTTCTAAACCATGCACCCCATTTATATTTTACCACAGCTTTTTAAAAACCTTTGCTCTTTAATGGAGGTGAAATGGGCATAGAATATGGTAATATTATTATGATAACTTTTTTCATGAGGCTGCTTGTTGACTTCTCCCATGCAATTAGGTATCTTGCTGTGGCTTTTCTCTTTTCCAGTTAAGCCTCCGGACAAAACACGGCAAATACACTTTTGTAACAGTTACACACCAACATGTGAAACTCCATTTTACGTGATGTATTTTATTTTGTTTCTTCTCAATGATTGGCAGTAAAATCATAAAATGTTTACAGAACAAGGCTGAATCATTAAACGTGCAGTTCACCTATATCATTTCCCTGCCTGTTTCCAGGAGCTCTACATTCTTTCCTTTTTCAGATATTGATTGAATTCCCTTTTGAAAGTCTCAGTTGATCCTATCTCCCTCCCATTATTGAGCACTTTCCAATGCAGATACCAGCTACTTGAGTGAACACGTATTTCTTCATTCAGCCAACTTCTTTTGCAAAATAGCTTGACATTTGTGCCTTTTAGTTCATATCTTTCCATCAATGTGAACAGTTTCCACGTATCCAACTGTTTAGATTGTTCACGATTTTGAGTATCTTTATCAGACTTCTTCTCAACTTTCCTCCAAGGAAAATGGCCTCAACTTATCCAATCTTGATAAGTGCCAATTTTTCTGATTTCTGAAGCAGTTTGCATGAAGCCTTTCTGCACCATTTTAAATTCCTTCTGTATCTTTCTGCAATATTCCAGTTGTGATTGGATCAGTGTTATATGCAGATAACTTCATTGCTTTTCTTCTTTATACTCCTTTTGATAAAGTATAGGATGACATATCCTTTATTAACCACTCTAGGCCTCTCTTACTCTGTTCAGTTATCTATACACATACATGTTTAGGTCCCTGCACCACATTTAGATTTAAACCATGAGTTGGACCAAAGAATCTGTTTCCGTGCTATATGACTCTGTTATGCCCGCAAAGCTAAAAGAAATTCTTTAACTTTTCTCCCTAACAGCATTGGTGTACCTACACTAAATGGACTGCAGTGGTTCGAGAAGGAAGCTCACTGCCACTTTTTCAAGGGCAGCTAGGGATGGGCAATAAATGCTGGCCCAGCCAGTGATGTCCTCATCCAAAAAAAAATTTTGCTTGTTTACTTTTAAGTCAAAGAGTGTGGTGTTGGAAAAGCACAGCCAGTCGGGCAGTATCCGAGGAGTAGGAGAGTCGATGTTTCGAGCAGCTCTTAATCGGGAAGCTTGAAACATCGACTCTCCTGCTCCTCTGATGCTGCCTGACCGGCTGTGCTTATCCAGCACCACTTCTTTCTCCAGCATCTGCAGTCCTCACTTTCTCCTTGTTTATTTTTCAAATGAACTCTTGCATGAATTCAAAATGACTCAGTCTCATAATGTGCAAGTTGGATAAGGTTTGGAAATTCCCAGTGGACAGAGTTATCTAACACTCTCTTGTGGAATTTCACAACTATAATTGCTGGAGCACCACAAACATGGTGGGATGATGAGGGCACAGTTCTTCCCTTTCCAAACCTGAATTGATAACAAAGAGAGAATCATTAGTCCCTGTTAGGCCTGATGGCCTCACAGTTATCTCCCATACAAACAATGGCTTCAACCAGAGACAACGAAGCTGCCTCTTCAGGTTATGAAACTCTCATCCGTGAATCCTGTCACATGACTGGAGGTTTTCTTGTCTTTGAATAACTTTAATTATACAATTCTAAGTCCTTAGCTTACTCTGCTTTTAACATCAAAACAGAGGTCAAAAAGCAGCTTCTGGATCAAGCTAAAGCTGCCTTTGTGTATTAACCTCTTCAAGCTTGACCTCCATGAAGGACATTATTTTCCTGAAAAGTGAACTAATCCAGTCTACATGGATCATATTACAATGCTGTCAATGATCTATCTACAGTACTGTATATCCACATTCCTCCAGAAAGCAATTCCTCAATCAGGCACTGCAAAAATCTTCACTGGACTTTAACTTACTGGACTCTTAATTAGAGTCATAGAGACGTACAGCATAGACACAGACTCTTTGGTCCAACTTGTCCATGCTGACCAGATATCCTAACCTAATCTAGTCCCACTTGCCAGTACTTGGCCCGTATTCCTCCAAACCCTTCCTATTCATATACCTATCCTGATGCCATTTAAATATTGTAATTGTACCAGCCTCCACCATTTTCTCTGGCAGCTAATTTCCATACACATACCACCCTCTGTGTGAAAACGTTGCTCCTTTGGTCCATTTTAAATCTTTTCCCCTCTCACCTTAAACCTATGCCCTCCAATTCTGGACTCTCCAATCCCAAAGAAAAGATCTTGTATATTTACTTGATCTATGGCCCTCATGATTTTATAAACCCCTGTGAGGTCTCCCCTCAACCTCCAATGCTCCAGGGAAACAGACCCAGTCTATTCAATCTCTCCCTATAGTTCAAACCCTCCCACCCTGGCAACATACTTGTAAATCTTTTCTGAAACCTTTCAAGTTTAACAATATCCCTTCAATAGGAGGGAGACCAGAATTACACACAATATTCCAAAATTTGCCGAACCAATGTCCTGTACAGCTGCAACATGACCTCCCAACCTCTTTAATCAATGCTCTGACGAATAGAGGCAAGCATACCAAACACCTCCCTCACTATCCTATCTACCTTTTACTCCACGTTCAAGGAACTATGAATCTGCACTCCAAGGTGTCTTTGTTCAGCAACACTCCCTAGGACGTTACCATTAAGTGTACAGGTCCTGACTTGATTTGCCTTTGCAAAATGCAGCACCTCACATTTATCTAAATTAAACTTCATCTTTCACTCCTTGGTCCATTCGCCCTTCTGATCAAAGATCCTGCTGTACTCTGAGGTAACCTTCTTTGCTGTCCACTACATCTCCAATTTCGACGTCATCTGCAAACTTACTAACTACAGTATGCCTCTTATGTTCACATCCAAATCATTTAATTCAGATGACTTAATGCCTTTTAAAAGTTATTTATGATTGTAGTATTCCATTTTTTTCTTGTTCTTCCTCTTATGATTGTATATGTGTTGAAAAATATTTTTCTCCCCTGCTTTGTTTTAACCCTAAACTGTTTTCCATGAATTACTTTTACGTTGGATTTCACAAACTAGGTTTCAGGAAACATCAATTCCAATTTCAAAACGGAAAAACAAGGTTTTGTAAAAAAAAATTGTACTTGCACATAGAAGGACCAGGAAGTAATTCAATACATCTCTCTGGTTTCTCCATGACAACTCTTTAGTTTCTATGTCATTCAGTACTTTTTCTATTAAAATGAATAACTTCAAACTTCTTTGCAACAAATTTCATTTGCCATTTATCTGCACATCCCACCAACCTGTCTGTGTCCTTTTGGACTTGTGCAATAACCACATCATGGTTCACAATGCTTCCAAGCTAAATATCATCGGCAAGTTTTGAAATTGTGCCAGGTACATTTTGTTAATGAAAATCAAAAAGAGCAATAGTCTTAATACCAATCCCTGTGAAATCTCACTGTCAACCTTCCTGTAGACAGTTTGCTGCCACTTACCAAATTTCCTGTCCTTGTTCCAGTGCTATTTATTCCTGACCTCTAATTTTGTTCATAAATTTGCAGTGCATTTTTTTGTTTGAAATGATGTACATATCAATACCTTTGCCCATATCGACCTTGTTTGTAGCAAGCTAGTGAACATCATTTGCCCTTAAGAAAAGTCAGCATGGATTTCTTAATTAAACTCCATTTGCTTAAGTGGTTAATTTTGTTTCAAATTACCATTTCTAAATCTGTGTTGGGGAAGCTTAAGCTGATTTTAAACTGGGCTTTATAATCATTTGGTACAGGGATATAATGTTTGTAACTGACACTGAAGACTTATTATGGCCAATGTCACGGCTGTGAAAGATATCTATAGATTCACTACTGTTGAAGATATAAGTCAACCATTAAAAAAAATTGTGGTCTCTGGTTAAGAATTTAATGCCTCAAGGACTCTAAAGACCATTTAGCAGCTTAATCTTTATTTTTCCTGTCTGTATACAAAAGAAGTTCCTTTTTTAAACTGATCGTTGGTGTTGGTGTGCATGGTTGGTGCATTCTTATGTTTTTCTCAGCGTAATTAGCTTATAACCTTTTACCTCAAAAATAAAATCTTGTAATTAGTTTCTTCATTTTCTAGTGAAGTTTGGAAACTGCACTCTTCAGAAAAAGTTAAAAATCACACAAAATCAGGTTATAGTCCAACAGGTATAATTGGAAGCACTAGCTTTTGGAGCACTGCTCCTTCATCAGGTGATTGTGGAGGACACAATTATAAGACACAGAATTCATAGCAAAAGTTTACATTGTGATGTAACCGACATTATACATTGAAAAATACTTTGATTGTTTGTTGAGTCTTTCATCTGTTCAAATATCATGATAGTTTCACTTCTTTCATGTGTAAATCACAAAACCTTTTTAAAAATGTTGCATATTCAGGTTAACTGTAACAATTGATGTTAGCTAGACAACATGTTGAAGGCGTTAGTTCTGTCTGTGCCATAATGTTTAGACTGATTCTAATCTAAAAAGTGAGATAACAGAGTCTTGCATGAATTCATGCAGTTTTTGAGCAAAGTACAATGTAACTCTACAAGTACAAATTCACCCCACAAACGTGTATGTATATGTGTGCATGTGGGTCTTTGTGTGTGGGTCTCTGTCTGGGTTGGGGGGTTGAAAGTGTGACAGAGTATATATACGTGTGTATGTGAGTGTAGAGCAGAGGTGGGGAACCTTTTCATGTTGGAAGGCCGCATTATGTTAGTTGTAATCTAATAAGGTGGCATCCAAGAAACTTCAATAATCTATTCTTCAAAATTCACATTTTTGTAATTGTGGTCAGTCTGTGAGGATTATTTTGTTGAATTTTCTTTTACTCTCCGGTATTTTAAATACATTCATTTTAAGATAAAAATAATAAAGGATGAAAAAAAATTAATAAAAGATTTGTTCCGCAAAATTTGGATTCATTCAAAAGGCCACACACAATGGCCTAGAAGGCCGCAGATTCCCCATCCCTGGTGGTAAAGTGTCTTAAGTCTGTGAGGGGGTGCATGTGTGAGTATGTCTGTAGAGTATGTGTGTCTGTGAGAGAAAGTGTATATGTGCGTGAGTGTAGAGTGGTCTAAGTCTGTGAGAGGATGCGCGTGTGTGTGTGTCTGGGGTGGGGGGTTGTGAGTGTATATGTGTGTGTGTGAGAGTGTAGAGTGGTCCAAGTCTTGTGAGAGGATGCATGTGGGTGTGTGTGTGTGTCTGTGCGTGTCGGAGTGTGTGTGTATAGTGCAATGGTGGTCACCTGTAGTGTGACATGAACCCAAGGTCCCGGTACTGAACTTAGCTATCAGCCTCTGCTCGGCCACTTTTCGCTGCTGCCTGTCCCGAAGTCCGCCTTGGAGGATGGTCACCCGAAGGTCCAAGGTCAAATGTCCTGGACCACTGAAGTGTTCCCCAACTGGGAGGGAACCCTCCTGTCTGTTGATTGTTGTGCGGTGCCCATTCATCCATTGTCGTAGCCTTTGCTCAGTTTCCCCAATGTACCATGCCTCTGGGCATGGTACATTGGGGAAACTGAGCAAAGGCTACGACAACAGATGAATGGGCACCGTACAACAATCAACAGACAGGAGGGTTCCCTCCCAGTTGGGGAACACTTCAGTGGTCCAGGACATTTGACCTTGGACCTTCGGGTGACCATCCTCCAAGGCGGACTTCGGGACAGGCAGCAGCGAAAAGTGGCTGAGCAGAGGCTGATAGCTAAGTTCGGTACCCATAGGGAGGGCCTCAACCGGGACCTTGGGTTCATGTCACATTACAGGTGATCACCGTTGCACTACACACACACACACACACACACACAGATATTCCTACACATACACACACACACACTCTCACATGCACACGGACACAGATACACACAGACGCGCACACAGACACCCACACACACCCTTATAGACATACAGACTCCCACACATACACGCCCTCACATACTTAAGACACTCTGCACTCACTACACACACACACACACACTTTCTCACACTCACAACCCCCACCCCAGACAGACACACACAGACAAAGACCCACATGCACACATATATATTGTCTGTGGTGAATTTTTTTGGTACAAAGTTACATTGCACTTTGCTCAAAAACCACATAGATTCATGTCGAACTCTGAGCTCAAAAACTGCATGAATTTGTGTAAAACTCTCTTATTTCACTTTTTAGATTGGAATCAATTTAAACATCAGGTCATGGACAGAGAACACAGGGGCCCAACACCTTCAACACATTGTTGAGCTATCACCATTGTAACAGCTAACTCGAGAATGCAACTTTTAAAAAAAAAAAGGGTTTTGTGATTTACACAGAATACAGTGATAGTTTCACTTCTTTCAACAGATGAAAGGCTTAACAGACAATCAATTCTTCAATGTATAATTTCAGTTACATCACACTGCAAATTTTTGCTATAAATTCTGTGTTACGATCGAGCCCTCCACAATCACCTGATGAAGGAGCGTCGCTCCGAAGGCTAGTGTGCTTCCAATTAAACCTGTTGGACTATAACCTGGTGTTGTGTGATTTTTAACTTTGTACACCCCAGTCCAACACCGGCATCTCCGAATCATTTATAAAGAAGTAGCAAAAGTTAAATCAAGTAAAGATTAAATAAAATAAACTGAATTAAAATAGTTTGGCTCAGTGTTAGCACAGTGTCAGGGACCCAAGTTCAATCCCAGCCTCGGGCAACTGTCTGTGTGGAGTTTGCACATTTTCCTTGTGGCTGTGGATTTCCTCGGTGCTCTGGTTTCCTCCCACAGTCCAAATATGTGCCAGTTAGATGGATTGACCATACTTTAATTGCCTGTAGTGTCTAGGGATGTGTAGGCTAGATGGGTTAGCCATGGGAGATGGAGGGTTACGGGGATGAAGGGGGGGGAGGGGTAGGAGAGATGTTGGATGCTCTTTGGAGCATCTGTGACTTGATGGGCTGAATGGCCTGATTCCACACTAGATTTTATGATTCTAAGTGAAGTAAAGCAACTAGTAAGTTTTTATTTATTCCAGGGCTAACATATTTTCAGTGTTACTGAATGGCAGGTCAGGTGGGTCAAGTGAATTTTCCATCCTGCAGTATGTGAGAATTCATGATCCAGTGAAGGCTGCAGAAGGGCATGCTTGGAGCAGCACCAGGTATACATAAAAATGAGGTCAACCTGATGAAGCTACAAACCAGGCTTCTATGCATGTGAAATACCACAGCAGGTGATAGAGCTAAGCAATTCCACAAACAATGGATGAAATTTAAGCTTAGCAGTGCTACCACATTCAGTCATGAATGGTGGTGATGGACAATTAACTCACTGGAGTGGGAGGTTCCACATCCTCAATAGTGGGGGTAACCAGCATGTAAAGTGAAAAAGCATTCTCAAAAATCTTTGGCCAGAAATGCCAAGTGGATAATCCATCTCCACCACCGCCAGAAGTTTCCTTCATCACAGATGCCAGTCTTCAGTCAATTGAATTCAATCTGTGAGATATAAAGAAATAGCTGGAGGTACTGGATACTGCAAAGACTATTGTCCCTGACATATTCTAATAGTACTCCTGAAGGTTCTGTTACCTTGCCAAGCCCCTAGTTAAACTGTTTGTAGTACAACTACAACAATAGCATCTACCCAACTATATGGAAACTTGCTCACACAAAAAAAGATAAATTCAACATGGCCACTAGCTGTCCCATCAGCCTATCCTCAACACCTTGGATCACTTCTTGATAATTAACAGTGGTATGCAGAAACACTTGCTTAGCTGTTTGCTCACTGGCACTCACTTCCTGACCTTTTTTCCAGCCTTAGATGAAACTTGTACAAAATAACTGACTATGTGAATTTGTTCATTTTGGAAGAGAGAGCAAAAGAACAGGATATTAGTTAAATGTAGAAAACTGCTGAAAGCTGTAATGTAAAGGGTCTTGAAGGTTCTTGTGCACAAAACAGAAATTTAGCACACAGGTGCAGCAGATATTCAAAAAAGCTAATGGAATATTGGCTCTTATTTCAAGGGAATTGGATTATAGGAGTAGGAAAGTCTTACTACAATTGTATAAGGTGCTGGTGAGCAGTTTTAGTCCCTTATTTAAGACAAAATGTCATTTCATTGGAGGCAATTCGGAACAAGTTCACTGGAACAATGCTTGGTATGGTGGGAATGTCTTATGAGCAAAAGCTTGGGACTCTACTCACTGGAGCTCATCTGATGGAACCACAGGATTCCTAAGGAACTTGACAGGGTAAATGTTGAGAGGATGTTTTGTCGGGGAGTCTTGGACCAGAGGGCATAGTCTCAAAATAAATTTATGACCGAGATGAGGAATTCTGTCTCTCGGAAGGTTGACAGTTTGAAACTCTGCCAAGGACGGTGAGGGCAAAATCCTTGTGTATATTTAAGGCTGAGATAAATTCTTAGAAAAGCTCAGCAGGTCTGGCAGCATCTGTTGAGAGAAACCAGAGTTAACATTTCAGGTCTAGTGACCCTTCCTTTTAATTGATAGTTAGGAAAAAGTTTTTTTAAATGTGCAAGTGGCGTGGCGTGTAAGGAGTAAATGATAGGTAGAAATAGAGCCCAAGTGACACAAAAAAGGACAAAGGAGTGGATAATGATTAGCTTGGGAGAATGAATACCTACTAATGGGGACAATTAGTGGCTGACAATGGATTTGTGTAACAGACAATGTGATAACAAGACCTGGTGTGTAGGTTTTGGTATAAGGACATGGGAGAAGATGCCTCAAGCTCTAATATTATTGAATTTGATGTAAAGTCCAGAAAGCTGTAGAGTTCTCAAATGGAAAATGTGGTACAGTTCTTCCAGCTTGTTCTGAACTTCATTAGAGCACTGCAGCAAGGCTGAGACAGAGATGCTGGCCAGGGAACAAGGCGGTGTGTTGACCAGAAACTCAACTGGACTTGGCACATAAACGTATCACTACAAGAGCAGGTCAGAGGTGAGTAACACTGTGGTAAGTAACTCACCTCCTGACTCCATGAAGTCTCTCCTCCATCAACAAGGCATAAGGTAGGAGTACTTCACACTAGTCTGGGCAAGTGCAGTTCCAACAACACTGCAGAAGCTTGACACCATCCAGGACATAGCATCGTACTTAATTGGTACTACGTCTACAAACATTCACTCCCTCCACCTCCAACATTCAATAATAAGATGCACTGCAGTAAGCCATCAAAGCTGTTCAGACAATGCTGATTAACCAATCATACCTTAAATGACAAAGACAGGAAATACGTGCAAACACCAGCACTTGCAAGAGCCACCCTCCCCCCATTCCACTCCTAACTTGGAATTAGATCTCTGTCCCTTCAGCATGACTGAGTTAAAATTCTGGAAGTCCCTTCCTAATAGCATTGTTCGTGTACATGCAGTAAATGGACTCAACAATTCAAGAAGGCCCAGCCTATGAGTGAATTAAAAACAGTACCATGTGTTCCATTTAACCACACCTGCAGAAAATGTCATAAGTGGAACAAGCTTGAGGTCCAGGTTTGGAATTTGAGCATTTGCTGGAGTGCCTGTTGTGCATTGTGAAGTAGAGGATTATGCAGATAGCATACATAGGGAGTACACACAGAAGCATGCGGGTACAGTGGAAATGGATGACTGCCAGGCATTTTGAGACCCAGCCAGCTGGTGCAGGAGATACCTGAGCTTATCCTGCTTGCTAATTGCCATTCTATTTTAGAAACTGGTGAACACGTTATGCAGCTAGAGTGTAGTAAGTGGCACCAAGGCTGTCTCAGTTGTACAGAGTGAAGGAAGAAAAATGGAAGAGTATTAGTGATAAGGGATTTCACAGTCAAAGAATCAGACAGGTGTTTCTGCAGCAATAAATGGAACGCAAGGATGCCGTGTTTCCTCCCGGTGCAAGGGTCAAATGCATCATGGAGTCGCTGCAGGATTTTCCTTCTGGGATGAGAATCAGTCAGAAGTCATGCTACAAATGGAATCAATAACAGGTGTGAAGGGAGATGAGGTCCTGAAAGTAGATTTCAAGGAATTAGGAAGGAAATTTAAGGACCCTGTGCAGTAATCTAAGGATTACCACGTTACTGGAGGATTGATTGATTGAGCATGTGAATAGAAAACTGTCTCCTCTACTAAAGGTGAGTCTGTTTCCATTTTTAGCAGAAGGCAGAGTGCAGAGAGTTAGGATTGTGGGATTTTGTAAGCCAAAATGTTCAACCCCTTTCAAATGTACTTATCCAGTTGGTAGATTAGTAAATGGAGAATACTCAGAATTTGCAACTCCTGCAGAGCCAATTGTAAATTGTCAGTGTTGATTTGGAACGAGTGTAATGACTCATTGGGAGAGTATGCTAGAAATCAAGTACATTATTCTGGATTATGGTCAGAATATATTAATATTTTATTATCACCTGGTCAGGCATTGACTTCAAGTTCTCAAGGAGCCAAAAATAATCCCAAAGTTTCCTTTCCTGGAGTATTTGCTCTGATATTTGTTTAGTTTCTTAGAAAAGTACCTCACTGGCATACTTGTTCCCAATTCACTATCTTGCAAAAATATTTCACCTACCCCCAGTTCACTAACATTTCAAAATATTTGTCAAAGTCAGAGGAGGCCAACGCCAGTTCATTTATTAGAATGGTGTTCAGCTTCTCAAAGGCTCCTTGGTGTTATTCTGATGAAAGAGCATTTGCCTTTTTCTGTAACAAACTTGTGAAAAGTACAGATGTTGTGCTGAAATTAGCCACAAATTTCTGATAAAATCTATACATTCTTAAAAATCTCATGATTTCATATCTAGTTCTTGTAATGGGAATTCAATAAAAGACTTCACTCTTACCATTCTTGGTGCTATTTGCCATTGTCCTATGCCATGTCCATGATAAGTTACTCTTTCTTTAGTAAATTCACTTTTGGCCAGATTTCTTGCTAAGCCACCTAACTGCAATTGTTTACACACATCCTCTAATTGCCTAATGTGTGCTTTCCGTTTGTTGGGATATAATCTAAATATACTACACAACTATAGACTTTAGCTACATAATTTGATTCATAAGTTTTTGGAAATGTAGTTTGCATCACTGAACATTGATATAACCATGGATATTTCTGTAGCTTTTGATATTATTGGTGCAAGTCAGTACCTCTTCAACAGACAAATTTTAGAAAGTAATGAGATGTTACCAGAACTGTTGATACAATCTTCAAACTGAGGAATTAGTTAGAAATCACTTTTCCATACTTTACTGCCATCTATGCATAACATAAAGAATGCAGCTGATTGATTCAGCTTAGAAACGAACACGATTGGTGAACTGCAGCTACGTAACTGGGTTCAATTCAGTGATTTTCCAACATACATTGAATCTCTGTTTCCCTTTGAGTTTGTTTTCCTGGGCTCAACCAATAAGGATGTTGTGGGGGATCCAAGATAGCAGCGATCTAGGAGGATTCCGTTGCAGAGCTCCGCACCACAGCACAAGCGGGACGAACTGTTAACCTACCCAACCCGGACCATCGCATTATCCTGGGACTCTGGAATAGTGGTGGAGTCCCAGGAAAGTGTAGAAAATCAATTTACCTGGGTTTTCGCCATCCAGGGATGCTGAAGAAAGGAGGAGGAGCGTTCAAGGCCGGGCTCGCAGCACAGCCTGAAGGAGCCTCTGACTCGATTACCTACCAGAAGCTGGTGAAGGAGCTCATGAAATCTCGCGAGATGTTGGGTAAGCACATAGAGGAGAAGCTAGCCCTGATCTCTATCATGCTGCAGAAGCATAAACAGCAGCTGGGAGACCTGGAAAAAAAAAGACAGATTAGGTTGAACACAGAGTCACAGTGGTGGAAGCTGATACCAGTTCTTCCAAGGATAGGATCCAAGCCCTGGAGACGCAGAACTGTAATTTGTGTGACCAAGTTGATGACCTCGAGAATTGGGGCAGGAGAAAAAATATTCGGATCGTCGGTTTACCAGAGGTTAAGGAAAGTGAACGGCCAACAGAATTTATTGATGACTGGTTGCTGAAATTCCTTAACTTGGAGGCTGGAGTGAGAGCTTTGAAGATCGAGAGGGCTCACTGGGTCACGGTGCGGAGGTCAGGTCTGAGTCAACGTCCTCGTTTTCTCTTGGTGTGGTTTCATCAGTATAGAGATAAGGAAAGAACCGTGGAATCTTCCAGAATCTAGGGGAAGGATCCAAAGGCCCTAATTTATGAGGGATCTAAGATCGTGTTCTTCCAGGACTTCTCAGTGGCAGTGATCCAGAAAAGAAGATTCTATGACTGTGTCAAAAGAAGACTGAGGGAGCTTGGGAACCAGTACTCTTTGAGGTATCCGGCGGTGCTTTAGTTCACCTTAGATCCGTATATCTCTTTGACATGTTGGAGAAGGCAAGAGACTTTGTGGACAAATTAACTTAATCTGGACAATTTAGTATGTACAAATAGTCGTGTAGTTTAGGTATGCCTTTGGTTTTTTTTCTTTAAAAAACAGAGGAAGTCTGGTTGGGGCTTTCTTTACCTTTTTTTTATTGGTAATAATCTGGTTTAAACCAATGTTTGGCATTGGTTGAAATGTGTACTTTCAATTTCTAAGTTAAGTTATACTAAAGGATGGGTGGGGTGTTTAGCATTTTTTTTTCAAAACTTCTTTATTTACATTGCTGTTCCATGGTGTACTTTCTTTCTTTTCTGCTTGTGTTTGCGGTGTGGCTCTAGCTAGGAGGGAGGGAAATGGTTGGGATGGCTAGATGCCTACTTACGCACAGTTTATACCTGGTTCAGGTATTTAAATGCCTGGGCTGCAGTCTTGGCAGTGGGATGGAAAATTGGGTTTTGGGATGTGTAGTTGCTCTCTTTGAGCAGGGTGTGGATTCCTCCATTTGGTGCCATTGGCACTTTATATGTTTGTTTGATTTTTGGTTCCTGTTGTAAATAATCTTCAATAGCTTTGTAGGTTTATTAACTGTAGTGGTTTTAGTTTGTGTAGTTTTTATATCCGATGGATCTTGTGACAATAAGGCTTGGTGATTTGTGGTTCAAGTTCCTCCTCTCTGGAATTTAAATGTTACTGCAGAAGGTTATGGCTAATGAATTGATTAAATGGTGTACCTGGAACATCAAGGGGAGTTGCTCACCAATTAAGAGGAAGAAGGTACTTTCAAGTCTTAGAAAGCAGAATGGCTTTGATCAGGTTTACTTTTCATCTTTTAATACCAGAAGTAGGGGAGTGGCTATATTAGTTCAGAGGAATCTCATTTTAAGTTACTAGAGTGTGTTGAAGACACATACGGGAGGTTTATAATTCTCAAAGCCCTGATAAACTGGGAAGAGTATGGTGTTTTAAATGTTTATTGCCTTCCGGCACATCCCCTCAAATTTCTGGTAGATGCGTTCTCTAAATTGGTCAGTTTCGAGCCTCGGCATACCATTATAGGAGATTTTAATTGTCTCATGGATCCCACAGTAGACAGGTTGCTCAAAGGTCCCCTGATACCCTCTGTACAAACTAAACAATTAGTGGATCAGTGTGTGGAGTTAGGGTTGGTGGACGTCTGGAGACATCTCTGTCCTACAGGTATGGATTTTACACTTTTTTTACCCCAATTCACACAGATGTCACATCAGGATTGATTTCTTTTTCTGACCCCTGTGGCAATCCTGAACTTCGTGGCATCTTGTATGATTGGTTATATTACCATCTCCGATCACGCTCCTGTGTACCTGTTGGTAAAGATTAAGGATGGTACTATGGGTCTGAGGCACTGGCGAATGGATCCTTTTATCCTCAAGGATAATAAATTTGTAGATTATTTCTCCAGGGAATTTTGGGCATTCCTAGACATTAACTCAGGCTCGGTTAATAGCCCATCTGCCCTTTGGGAAACTGCCAAAGCCTAAGCCGGGGGTTAGTTATTTCCCACTCTGCCAGTAGGAAGCAGCAGAAGGATGAGCAGCAACATCTCCTTGAACCACGGTTGAATGCAGCTGGGAAGGCTTACTTTGACAGGCCCTCGTTGGTCAAGCGATAGAGGACTGCGGTCTGCATTGAATTCCATTCTCATGCAGACAGCAAAGAAGGAGCTTACTTTTGCAAAGCAACTGTTATATGAGAATGGTGACAGGCCAAGCAAATACTTAGCATATCTCACCAGGAAAAAGAGCGCCCCTCAAGCCATCATGGCAATTAGGGAAGGGTCTGGGAACCTAATATGTGACTCCAAAAAGATTAATGTGGCATTCCAAAGATTTTACTCTGAGTTATACCAATCTGAGAGTTGTGAGGCGGGGAGAGCCAAAATGGAGTCCTTTTTTCAAGGATCTGGGGCTCCCAGGCATGATCCCCAAACAAGAATCTTTTCCCAATGCCTCCTGATCAGAGCAAGACTTGCAGGAAGCTGTGAAGCAGCTTCAGAGTGAAAAGGCGCCCGGTCCTGATAGACTTCACAGCAAATTCTATAAGGAATTTATAAACATACTGTCAGGCCCAATGCTCAACATGTTCAATGACTCATATAGCCATCTCTGAGAGAGGCCAATATTTCGCTTATTCTTAAAAAGGGAAGATCCCGGAGGACTGTGCTTCGTACAGGCCCATTTCACTCTTAAATGTGGACTTTAAAATCCTCTCTAAGACTCTTGCATTAAAGCTGGAGACTGTGTTATCTTCTGTTATTAAAGAGGTCCAGACGAGCTTTGTAAAGAGCCGCACATCCACCAATAATGTTAGGAAGCTGCTTAATGTAATTCAAGCATGTCAACAATAATCAATACAGGGACTGGTGATTTCTCTAGATGCAGAGAAGGCATTTGACCGAGTTGAGTAGCCGTACCTTTTTTATACTTTCGAGCAGTTTGGTTTGGGTGAAGTCTTTATAAGATGGGTAATGTTTCTCTACAGTGACTCTCTCACTGCGGCCATCACCAATGGGGTGTGATCGAGCAATTTTAATATTTTTAGGGGGAGCCGACAGGGCTATCCCCTTTCGCTTTTTACATTGGTGTTTGAACTATTGACGGAAGCCATTCGTAGAGATCCTAATATATTGACTCCAGAAGTGGGTTCAAAATTACATAAGATTTCGTTGGCAAAACATCTTCTCTTACACCTATAGTGAGTATGCTGTATTTTTGACTGGGGATGATGGATTCAGGATTCAAACATTGGGCAGCTAGAAGTGTGTCTTGCATGAGTGATCTATTTAATGGCGACACAATGATGTCCTTTGATCAGTTAGCACGAAAATACAAGCTATCTAACAGGGACCTCTTTCATTTTTTTTTCAAGTTAGGGATTTTATTCTGAAAAAATACACTTTTAACTGATCCTTACAAATCTGACATAGGGAGGATGGTGCTCAGTGCTAAGAGTACACTTTCTGTCAGCAATTGGGGGGTGCCTCCCTTAGATCGACTCCGCAGGGTGCGGGAGAGAGAACTAGATGTTGAGGTCTCCTTAGAGGCATGGGAAGATATTTGGGAAAATGCAAGAAAGATATCAATTTGCAATGCTTTACAGTTGAAGATTCTCCACAGGGTCCATTTGGCTCTGGATTGTTTGTCAAAATTTAAACATGTTCCAAGTGCAAGGTGTGTACAGGCACTCTTACCCATTGTCCCTGGTCCTGTGGTAGGCTTCAAACATACTGGAGCACTGCTGGGGGTGCAATGGAGAGGATTTTGTGTCTAAGGGTAGAGAAGGACCTGATCTCCTCTTCTTTGCCTGCCCAGTGTGTTCCCTGTAGATGTGCATAAGAAAATACTTTTCAACATCCTCACTTCTGTGCAAGAAATTTCCCCAGGTCTGTCGGGTTGGCGGAAGATTGTTTTGGAGAAAGTCCCTTGGACTTCTTTCTGAAGTCTGGTACACTACAAGACTGAGAATTTTGATAAGACATGGTGGCCCTTTTGGAATACCTGGACACGGATTTATCTGCCACACTAGTAAGGGCTTTTATATAGCCACAATGATTGTGCTTTACAAGTCCAGTATCCAGGGAGGGGGATCTGCAAACATATGAGTGTTTTGTTTGGCTGAGCTGAGTTATTACTATTCATTAGTTTGTTGTTGGTTATTATTTATTTAGTTAAGTAGTTAGTTGGGGTTTTTTAAATATATTTTTCTTTGTATACTTATACATTTGTATATGAGGGCAGTTTGGGTTTTTTTTGGAGTTCTTCCTTTGTATTGTTTTGTATTTGTTGTAACATCAAAAACATCTATTTTTAAATAAAAATATATTTTAAAAAAAGGATGTTGTTTTATTTCCACTGAATCGCCAACATATCCACCTTTCTAGATGTTGCAGTTATCCTTTTTGTAAATATGAGAACATAGTATCTAACTCCCTCAGTATTTTTGTATACCTTGTTTCGTGATTGAAGTGCTCTAATTATCAAATGATTGTCTGCCCACTCTTTCATTTTTGCTTGTGAAGTTTTTAAATGTCTTTATATGATCCTGTGAATCTCTCTCGAAACATGTACACATAATCCAACATAGGGGCTTCATCCTTTTGTTTTAGGATTGTCTCGTTAATCCATTTTATTGTTGGAAATGGAAATACCCTTTAAACCTGAATTCTTTTTGGTATTGCATATTTAGTATTTCCTGTGTAACGTAAAATCTCACTCTGTTAATGTGGTAACCAGCCTTCTCTAAGCATGAAACAAACCTCTAGTATATAAAAACAAAGTAAAGGCTACAAGGGTAACCAAGGTCATGATGTACCAATGGACTGATGTCAAAGATCCATCAGGCACAAATTACCATATTATCAATGCAGTGTTTAGGAGAATAGAATGTTTTGATCTTAGAAGGATTGAAAATTAGTCTTCGATGGAGTTGGGCAAGGGAACAGTGGTCATCCTAATGTCACGAGTAATTATCTGTGGTCGTAGGTTGAAAAGGCTCCGATCGGTGAGGTATATTAACAGGAGCAGGTGAAAAGAGAAAAAACAGAGGGTCCATGGGATTGAGCCATACCTTTTCGAAGTAGACTAGGAGTTTGACTGAAAAACAAAGACCGTTACCATTAAAAAAAACTCTAAAGTGTCAGTGATGAACACTCCACCACTCCAACCCATAAGAATCCACAGCCTCTTTCTCCAGAATGGCTTCAGAACTGGAAAAGTATTCCTTTATTTGTCAAATTAACCAATTATTAATACCCTTCTGCTTGTTAGCAAACTCATTAAACTATCTGAAAATTGCTTACAATTGGTTGACTGCTTATGATAACTGTGGTAATGGAAACCCAATATCTAACACTCTTATTTCATTGCCATAGACCAATTTGAAAGGATTAAAATACTTATTTGGGGAATCTCTGGTAGAAAATGCTGAGGCTAATTCCTTGTCCCAATCTGTGTGTATTTGTTACAATAGCCTTTCGTCATTGTTTTGAGAGTCTTTCCCTATGTTTGTGGGTGATAGATGGTAGACATCCACTGTTTTATAGCCAGTTGGCTTATTTTGTCCTGAAAAATGTTCGGTACAGGGATAAAACCTTGTTGTCACACCTTACTGGGCTCGTGTGAAGGAAATCAAGCCCTGCTAATTTTCAGAGTCATCACAAAAGTTAGTTTATTAAAAAGAAATATGCAAAATCCCCAAACTACTTGATTTCTTGTTTGATTGAAAGTATGGACCACGTTTCTATACCTAACACGAAATTGCTGTGATATGTGATTAGGTTCTAGCTACAGGTACACAATTAAACTAAGCTGAATAAGCTCTACAAATTCAAAAACTAAACACCATATACATTTCCATTAGACAGACAGACAAACAAAATAGTTGGGGGGGGGGGAGAAACACATGGACAGAGGGAAAATAGTTCTATAGTTTTTGTCACAAGGTTGGATACAGAACTGGCCCAAAGAGGGTGGTGGTGGAGGGTTGTTTTACAGACTGGAGGCCTGTGACCAGTGGAGTGCCACAAGGATTGGTGCTGGGTCCTCTACATTTTGTCATTTACATAAGTGATTTGGATGCGAGCATAAGAGATACAGTTAGCAAGTTTGCAGATGACACCAAAATTGGAGGTGTAGTGGTCAGCAAAGAAGGTTACCTCAGATTACAACAGGATTAGATTAGATTAGATTAGATTAGATTACTTACAGTGTGGAAACAGTCCCTTCGGCCCAACAAGTCCACACCGACCCGCCGAAGCGCAACCCACCCAGACCTATTCTCCTCCATTTACCCCTGCACTTAACACTACGGGCAATTTAGCATGGCCAATTCACCTGACCTGCACATTTTTGGACTGTGGGAGGAAACCGGAGCACCCTGAGGAAACCCACGCAGACACGGGGAGAATGTACAAACTCCACACAGTCAGTCGCCTGAGGCGGGAATTGAACCCGGGTTTCTGGCGCTGTGAGGCAGCAGCGCTAACCACTGTGCCACCGTGCCGCCCCAGATGGGCCAATGGGCCGAGAAGTGGCAAATGGAGTTTAATTCACATAAATGCGAGGTGCTGCATTTTAGGAAAGCAAATCTTAGCAGGACTTATACACTTAATGGTAAGGTCCTAGGGAGTGTTGCTGAACAAAGAGACCTTGGAGTGCAGGTTCATAGCTCCTTGAAAATGGAGTCACAGGTAGTTAAGATAGTGAAGAAGGCGTTGGTATGCTTTCTTTTATTGGTCAGAGTATTGAGTACAGGAGTTGGGAGGTCATGTTGCGGCTGTACAGGGCATTGGTTAGGCCACTGTTGGAATATTGCGTGCAATTCTGGTCTCCTTCCTATCGGAAAGATGTTGTGAAACTTGAGAGGGTTCAGAAAAGATTTACACGGATGTTGGCAAGGTTGGAGGATTTGAGCTATGGAGAGAGGCTGAACAGGCTGTTTTCCCTGGAGCGTTGGAGGCTGAAGGGTGACCTTATAGAGGTTTACAAAATTATGAGGGGCATGGTTAGGATAAATAGACAGTCTTTTCCCTGGGGTGGGGGAGTCCAGAACTAGAGGGCATAGGTTTAGGAGAGGGGAAAGATATAAAAGGGACCTAAGGGGCAACTTTTTCATGCAGAGGGTGTATGGAATGAGCTGCCAGAGGAAGTGGTGGAGGCTGGTACAATTGCAACATTTAAAAGGCATTTGGATGGTACATGAATAGGAAGAGTTTGGAGGGATATGGGCCGGGTGCTGGCAGGTGGGACTAGATCGGGTTGGGATATCTGGTCGGCGTGGACGGATTGGACCGAAGGGTCTGTTTCCATGCTGTACATCTCTGACTCTATGATCTGTTGGGTTGGTTTTGCTGATCTGAGATTTCTCCTGGAATCTCCTTTTCTGAATGCTTCCATTGGTTTGCAATAGGCATGGGGTATCTGTTTCACATATGAAAGGTTTCTGACTTATTTATTTAAAATTGCAAATTAGCATCTGTTGAAGGAAAGACAAGCTGGTCTTCTTCATGTTTAAAGTGACTTACTGCAGAGAACTGAAAGAGTTTTTGACTGCTGCAGATCTGTTTCTCATCATGTCTGCTTGGTTTTTCTCTGTCTTATTTGCAGCCCAAGCTGTTCAGCTATCTGACAACTATGGTCATGCTGTTACCTCAAGAAAGATATTATTGCCATAGAGGGAATGCAACAATGGTTCACCAGTCTTGTTTCAGGGATGGTGGGATTGTCCTGTGAAGAGAGATTGGTCAAACTGGGTGCATATTGGCTAGAGTTTTGAAGAATAAAAGGTGATCTCTTCGAAACATGTAAGATACCTAAAGGGATATCTTACAGGTTTCAGTGAGATCACCTTTCATTCTTCAACACTCTGGAGAATATGCACCCAGTTAACCCAGGGTTAATGTAGGTATGATGATTCCTCTGGTTAGGGAGCCTAGAACCTAGAACCAAATGCCATTTAGAACAGAGATGAGGAGATTTAATTTTACACAGGGGGTTGTGAATCTTCAGACTACTCTATCCTGGAGAGTTGTGAAAGGTCAGTTTTTGAGTATATTTAAAGTAGCAGTTAATAGATATCTGATTAGCACTGAAACAAAGGGTAATGCAGAAAAATTGGTCAAAAGTGTTTGTTTGATCAGCCACAATCACAATGAATGGCAGAGCATACTTGATGGGGATCTCTGTGTCCTTTACCCTAGTTACCCTAAACTTTATGACACACAGGTCATTGTTCCCTAAATGTTTCCCATCTGACACTTGATCCTCTTGGTCCACCTCATTCCCAAGAAACAACTCCAGCAATGCCTTCTTTATTCTTGGACAGGGAACATATTGCCGTAGAAAATACTCTCCTGAACACTCTAGCAACCTTTTGCCAATGTCTGCCATTATTCGACTACTAAGCCAGTTTATATTTAGATAATGGATGTCCTCATTGTAACGACTCTGTCATTCTTGCATTTCTTGTAAATTCTTTGTTCCTCTTTATCTTTCAGATAAATTGCTGGCCAATAGATTACAACAAGAAATGTAATTGCACTTTATTTATAGCCAAATCAAGGCTGTCCTTGACTTTCTGGGGCATCTTTTCTCTAGTACTGGAGTCATTTCCATAATACTACCACCTTTTACGCCTTTTCTTTTTTTCCCCCCAAGCACCTTATTTCCAAGGATATTTAATACACAATCCTGCACTTCTTTGAGCCAGTTCTATGTTATTGCTATAAGATCATATTACCACGTGGGTATCTGTGTTTTCAACTCACCAGCATTATTTATCACATTCCTATACATGCACTACAATGTAAATTTAGACTGTTACTTTTCCCTCTTAGACTGAAAGCACCTAATACCATACTTTTGCTTGTATCTCTCTCACCTCATTCCCAAGAACTGAGTCCAGCAATTCTTCCTTTTTTTCATTAGCTAAAAACAATGACTGCAGATGCTGGAAACCAGATTCTGGATTAGAGTGGTGCTGGAAAAGCACAGCAGTTCAGGCAGCATCCGAGGAGCAGGAAAACTGACATTTCAGGCAAAAGCCCTTCATCAGGAATAGAGGCAAAGTGCCTGCAGGGTGGAGAGATGGGTTGGGGAGAAAGTAGCATAGAGTACAATAGGTAAGTCGGGGTGGGGATGGAGGTGATAGGTCAGAGAGGAGGGTGGGGGAGGGTAGCAAAGAGTACAGTGGGTGAATGGGGGTGGGGATGAAGGCGATAGGTTCGAGAGCAGGGTGGTGTGGATAGGTGGAAAGGAAGATAGGCAGGTAGGACAGGTCATGGGGACAGTGCTGAGCTGGAAGTTTGGAACTGGGGTGAGGTGGGGGAAGGGGAAATGACAAAACTGATGAAGTCCACATTGATGCCCTGAGGTTGAAGTGTTCCGAGGCGGAAGATGAGGCGTTCTTCCTCCAGGCGTCGGGTGGTGAGGGAGCGGCGGTAAAGGAGGTCCAGGACCTCCATGTCCTTGGCTGAGTGGGAGGGGAGTTGAAATGTTAGGCCACAGGGCGGTGAGGTTGATTGGTGCGGGTGTCCCAGAGATGTTCCCTAAAGCACTCTGCTAGGAGGCGTCCAGTCTCCCCAATGTAGAGGAGACTACATCGGGAGGAACAAAAACAATAAATAATATTGATTCCTTTTTTGTTGGACTGGAAATGTTTGAGGAGGTAACAATCCGATTAGACCAAGGAGTGCCAATGCATGTTATCTACTTGTACTCCCAAAAGGCCTTTGACAAGGTGCTGCACAGGAGGCTGCTGAGTAAGATAAGGATCCACGGTGTTCGAGGCATGGTACTACCATGGATAGAAGATTGGCTATCTGGCAGAAAGCAGAGAGTGGGGATAAAAGGGTCCTTCCCAAAGTGGCAGCTGGTGACTAATGGTGTTCCACAAAGGCCAATGTTTGGACCAAACTTTTCACTTTAATGATCTAGATGAAGGAACTGAGGGCATTCTGGCTACATTTGCAGATGCTACAAAGATAGGTGGCATTGAGGAGGCAGGGAGGCTGTAGAAGGATTTAGATACGTTAGGAGAGAGGGTAAAAGGTGGCAGATGGAATACAACATGGGAAAGTGTGAGGTCATGCACTTTGGTAGGAAGAAGAGGCATAGACATTTTTCTAAATGGGGAGAAAATTCAGAAAAATGAAGTGTAAAAGGACTTGGGAGTCCTTGTCCAGGATTCTCTGAAGGTTAACATTTTGCAGTTTGAGTCGGTAGTTAGGAAGGCAAATGCTGGCGAATGGGACTAGATTAGGTGAGGATGTCTGGCCGGCATGGATGAGTTAGACTGAAGGGTCTGTTTCCGTGCTGTACATCTCTTTGACTAATATCGTGTTGGCATTTATTTTGAGAGGATGAGAATATAAAAGCAGGGATGTACTTCTGAGGCTTTAGAAGGCTCTGGTCAGACCACATTGTGTATTGTGAACAATTTTGGGCACCATACCTCAGAAAGGATGAACTGGCCATGGAGTAGTTCCAGAGGACGCTCATGAGAATGATCTCAGGAATGAAAGACTTAGCATATGAGGAACGCTTGAGGTCTCTGGTTCTATACTCAATGGAGGGATCTAATTGAAACTTACAGAATACTGAATGGCCTGGGCAGAGTGGATATTGGGAAGGTATTTCCATTAGCAGGAGAAACTAGGACTTAATTAGGACTAGGTGTTAAGAGAAGACCTTTTAGAACAGAGATGAGGAGAAACTTCTTCAGCCAGTACGAGGAATTCATTGCCATAGAAGGTTGTAGAGTCCAGGTCATTGAGTATATTTACTACAGAGGTAGATAGGTTCTTGGTTATCAAGGAGGTCAAAGTTTATGGGGAAAAAACAGGAGAATGGGGTTGAAAAAGTTATCAGCCATGATTGAATGGTGGAATAGACCCGATGGGCTTAATGGCCTACTTCCTGCTCCTATGTGTTATGGTCATATGGTGCTGCAGTAGGAAATTCTTCAACACACTTGTTCCCCTCTCTGGACTTTACATTGCATCTTGCTATCCCACACTAGTATTACATATTGTTTGTAATCTTATCAAATTATTTTAAACCCCCCTCAACACTACCAGTAAATCACACCATTGAACACTAACCCTAGCTCTGTTTCGATGCAACCTGTATAGTCTTTACAAATTGCAGCTCCCTAGAATTGATCCAAATGTTCTTTGAATGTCACACCTTTCCTTCTGCACCAACTCTCCATTCATATGTTCATCTGCTCTGTCCTCTTATTTCAAAACTCACTTGCATATGCTCCAAAGTAAATCAATGATGATTATTTTTGATATTTCTACATAGATCTACATAGATCTCTAAATTTTGATTGCAGGACCATCTGTGTCATTAGTTATATGTTATAATTAGTGTTATATGGGCTGCAAACATGAATGTGGACAATTTTATCTGTTTCTATTAAATGTTTTCCTAATATTTATAATGAAGCTCTTCAGAATTGTTATTACACACTTCTGGAATAGATGGAACTTGAACCCAGGCCATCTGGATCAGAGGTAATGTGCCCTCCTTAAATGTTGTCCTTTACTTTCCTCTCATTGAATTGCTGACTTTTGGTGTGACTGGTTCTGTGAATGCTAGATGTTGTTCATAATTCTGATTATATATCTATTCTTCAAAGATTAAATAATTGTGTAGAGTGTCACAGACAAACCTGACCCTGCTGTCAAAGGGCAGCAATCTGCAATTAGTAAGTGGGACTCCTGGTTTATTTCTTTCTCTTCTCTCTAATCTAGGGGTACTGACATTGGTAATATGAGAACTGAACCTAGCTGTTGGCATCAATCGCCAACCCTTTAGCTAACTGTGCTAACTAACTCCCCCAATACATCTATATACTTAAATGTGATACAAAAAAGATGATGTATGACTCGGTTATGATTTTTAAAAACACTTTACAGTGTATTATTCTCTTATAGCCTTTGAGACTTTGGGGAAATTTAATGTATAAAATGACAGTTGCACAGAACAGCCAATGGAAGATTCCAAAAGGGACATTTGTATCACAATTATGCGTGAAGTATGTGAAACCAATGGATATTAACAGGATGTGAGAATTTAGATCTGTAGTTTGTTTAATGTAATTCTAAATAAATTGAGCCTATGTTCTCCTTCAGAATGTTTGGAATGCGATCTTCAATTACTGTGGTTATGCTAAAATAGATAGACTCATAGAGATGTACAGCACGGAAACAGACTCTTAGGTCGAAGTCATCCATACTGACCAGATATCCTAAATGTAGTCCCATTCAGCCTCTCCCTATAGCTCAAATCCTCAAACCCTGGCAACAGATTTACAAGCATCCTTGTAAATCTTTTCTGAGCCTTTGAAATTTCACAGCATCCTTCTTATAGCAGGGAGATCTGAATTGTACACAATCTTCAAAACGTGGTCTAACCAATGTCATGTACAGCCAGATGACCTCCCAACTCCTCGACACAAAGTGCTGACCAATAAAGGCAAGCATACCAAAAGCCGTCTTCACTATCCCATCTACCTGTGACTCTACTTTCAAGGAACTATGAAATTGCACTCCAAGGTGGCTTTGTTCAGCAACTCTCCCCAGGATCTTACCGTTAATTGTATAAGTCCTGCCTTGATTTGCCTTTCCAAAATGCAGCACCCCACATTTATCTAAATTAAACTCCATCTGCCACTCCTCGGCCCATTGGCCAAGTTAATCATTAAAGACAGATGACTGGTGGGGGTTTAACCTGAGGGTAACCACACGACAGACAAGGCTGAGAAGATGAAACCTTCAAATACCTCAGCCAGGTACAGGAACTGAACCCCGCTGTTGGCATCAGAAATCAGCCATCTGGTCAACTGAGCCACAGAACTGTGTCATAGTCTAGTCACATTACAAGAAGGACAAAAATGCTCTGGAGGTAGTGGAGAGGAGACTTACAATGATGCTTGAAAAATTACAGCTATGAGAACATATTGGATTGGCCAAGGTTGTTGTTCTGAGAACAGGGAGGCTAAGGGGTGACTTGTGAGATGTGTAAAATTATGGAGGCCCAGATAAGTAGACAGTGAAGGCTGGTTTCCTCTAGAGCAGAAATCAATTACACAGATTTACAGATAGTTCATAAGATATAGGGGCAGAATTAGGACATTCGGTCAATAGAGTCTGCTCCACCATTCGATCATGGCTGATTAGGTGGCATGGATAAGATGGAAAATGTTTTCACCCAGAACTGATTGGGTATCTGGGATTTGTTGCTGACTTAATGGGTGCCTGCAATGTGCAACTCAATTTGACGGTGGAGGAGGCAAAAACTTCTTCTCATTCTGGACAAACCTGAATAAAGCTGCCTGTGTGTGAAAATAAGCCTTGAACAATAAATGTAAACTTTGACAAGAGTCTGGGCTTCGCCTTTTCTGAGTTTTGTGCTCCTGGCTTTGGTTAAAGATAAAATAAGCAAACAGTCTTGCTGGTTTTCCAGTTGGATGTTAGTTTAGATTCCTTATCATGGAACTAAATGAATGGCTAATTAAAAATACAAACAGAGGCTTTAAATAAAATTGACTGGATGTTATTTCACATTTTCCTGAAGTGCTATCCATGATTAAACTTTCCAGAGATGTGCTTTGTTTGTGTGACCTTGAATGGATTCTAACTCCTGATATCTCAAAATATTCTTAATGTAGAATAGACAGATACTTTTTGAATAACAACCACTAGCAAGTGAAAATAACAAGTGAAAGTCCCTATTTCAGTTCAATACTCAATCTTCCTCAAGCATTGTTATTAACTGAAAACTCAAATTGAAAAAAGATATGAGTAACATCACTTCTGCCTTCATCAAACAAACCACCTCTCCAATACCAGTTACTAAAATAAATCTGCCCAAATGTATTTTCTCAATTTCTTTCCCTCACATGAAAGTGCATCTTGGCCTCAGTTCCATGGGTACTTGGTGCCTTCTGGAATCTTGATGATGGCCCTATGTTTAGCAAAAATATACTTTATACATAAGATTTATAAAAATGCATTCTAATATTACAATGTGAGCAAGCAAATATAATTTATCCCATACAACAAGTTCCACTTGATACAATTGTATAAAGTCATAGAGATGTACAGCACGTAAAGAGACCCTTTGGTTCAACCCGTCCATGACAACCAGATATCCCAACCCAATCTAGTCCCACCTGACAGCACCTGGCCCATATCCCTCCAAACCCTTCCTATTCATATACCCGTCCAGATGCCTTCTAAATGTTGCAATTGTACAAACCTCCACCACTTCCTCCGGCAGCTCATTCCATACACGTACCACCCTCTGTGTGAAAAGGTTGCCCCTTAGGTCTCTTTTATAGCTTTCCTCTCTCACTCTAAACCTATGCCCTCTAGTTCTGGACTCCTCCACCCCAGGGAAAAGACTTTGTCTATTTATCCTATCCATGCCCCTCATAATTTTGTAAACCTCTAGTAAGGTCACACCTCTGCCTCCAAAGCTCCAGGGAAAATAGCCCCAGCCTGTCCAGCCTCTCCCTATAACTCAAATCCTCCAACGCTGGCAACATCCTTGTAAATCTTTTCTGAACCCTCAAGTTTCATGACATCTTTCCGATAGGAAGGAGACCAGAATTGCATGCAATATTCCAACAGTGGTCTAACCAATGTCCTGTACAGCTACAACATGACCACCCAACTCCTGTACTCAATACACTGACCGATAAAAGAAAGCATACCAAATGTGTGGTTCACTATCCTATCTACCCGTGACTCCACTTTCAAGGAGCTATGAACCTGCACTCCAAGGTCTCTTTGTTCAGCAAAACAATTAAGTATATAAGTCCTGCTAAGATTTGCTTTCCCAAAATGCTGCACCTCGCATTTATCTGAATTAAACTCCATCTGCCACTTCTCAGCTCATTGTCCCTTCTTCAAAAAACTCAATCAAGTTTGTGAGACATGATTTCCCACACACAAAGCCATATTGACTATCCCTAATCAATTCTTGCCTTTCCAAATACATGTACATCCTGTCCCTCAGGATTCCCTCCAACATCTTGTCCACCACCGACGTCAGGCTCACCGGTCTATTGTTCCCTGGCTTGTCCTTACCACCCTTCTTAAACAGTGGCACCACGTTTGCCAACCTCCAGTCTTCCGGCGCCTCACCTGTGACTATTGATGATACAAATATCTCAGCAAGAGGCCCAGCAATCATTTCCCTAGTTTCCCACAGAGTTCTAGGGTACATCTGATCAGGTCCTGGGAATTTATCCACCTTTACCTGTTTCAAAACATCCAGCACTTCCTCCTCTGAAATATGGACATTTTTCAAGATGTCACCATCTATTTCCCTAGATTCTATATTTTCTATGTCCTTTTCCACGGTAAATACTGATGCAACATACTTGTTTAGTATCTCCCCCATCTCCTGCAGCTCTACACAAAGGCTGCCTTGCTGATCTTTGAGGGGCTCTATTCTCTCCCTCATTATCCTTTTGTCCTTAATGTATTTGTAAAAACCCTTTGGATTCTCCTTAACACTATTTGTCAAAGCTATCTCATGTCCCCTTTTTGCCCTCCTGATTTCCCTCATAAGTATACTCCTACTGCCTTTATACCCTTCTAAGAATTTACTCGATCTATCCTGTCTTTACCTTACATATGCTTGCTTCCTTTTTCTTAACCAAACCCTCAAGTTCTTTAGTCATCCAGCATTCCCTATACCTACCAGCCTTTCCTTGCACCCTAACAGGAATATTTCTATGGCCTCTCATTATCGCATTTCTGAAGGCTTCCCATTTTCCAGCCGTCCCTTTATCTGCGAACATCTGCCCCCAATCAGCTTTTGAAAGTTCTTGCCTAATACCATCAAAATTGGCCTTTCTCCAATTTAGAACTTCAACTTTTAGATCTGGTCTATCCTTTTCCATCACTATTTTAAAATTAATAGAATTATGGTCGCTGGCCCCAAAGTGCTCCCCCACTGACACCTCAGTCACCTGCCCTGCCTTATTTCCCAATAGTAGGTCAAGTTTCGCACCTTCTCTAGTAGGTACATCCACTTAATGAATCTGAAAATTTTCTTGTGTAACAAATTAACAAATTTGTTACACTTAACAAATTCCTCTCCATCTAAACCCTTAACACTATGGCAGTCCCAGTCGATGTTTGGAAAGTTAAAATGCCCTACCATAACTACCCTATTATTCTTACAGATAACTGAGATCTCCTTACAGGTTTATTTCTCAATTTCCCTCTGACTATTAGGGGGTCTATAATACAATCCAAATAAGATGATCATCCCTTTCTCATTTCTCAATTCCACCCAAATAACTTCCCTGGATGTATTTCCAGGAATATCCTTCCTCAGTACAGCTGTAATGCTATCCTTTAGCAAAACCGCCACTCCCCCTCCTGTCTTGCCTCCCTTTCTGTCCTTCCTGTAGCATTTGTATTCTGGTACATTAAGCTGCCAGTCCTGTCCATCCCTGAGCCATGTTTCTGTAATTGCTATGATATCCCAGTCCCATGTTCCTAACCATGCCCTGCCTGAATTCATCTGCCTTCCCTGTTAGGCCCCTTGCATTGAAATAAATGCAGTTTAATTTATCAGTCCTACCTTGTTCTCTGCTTCGTCCCTGCCTGCCCTGATTGTTTGAGTCGCCTTTGATCTCAACTATACCAGTCTCAGATTGATCTCTTTCCTCACTATCTCCCTGGGTCCCATGTACGCCCCCCCCACCTTACTAGTTTAAATCCTCCTGAGCAACTCTCGCAAATCTCCCTGCCAGTATATTAGTTCCCTTCCAATCTATCCTTCTTGTACATGTCACTTCTACCCCAAAACAGTTTCCAATTATCCAAAAATGTGAATCCTTCTCCCATACACTAGCTCCTCAGCCAAACATTCATCTGCTCTATCCTCCTATTCCTGCCCTCACTAGCTCATAGCACCGGGAGTAACCCAGATATTACTACTCTCAAGGACCTCCTTTTTAAATTTCTGCCTAAGTGTCTGTAATCTCCTTTCAGAATCTCATCGTTTTCCCTTCGTATGTTGTTGGTTCCAATATGTACAATGACTTCCTGCTGGTCCCTCTTCCCCCTTGAGAACATTGTGCACCCTCTCTGAGACATCCTTGATCCTGGCACCAGGGAAGCAACACACCATTCTGATTTTTCGCTGCTGACCACAGAAACATCTGTCTGTGCCTTGGACTAGAGAGTCCCCGAACACAATCGATCTCTTGGAACCCGACGTACCCCTCATTGCACTAGAGGTAGTCTCAATACCAGAAACTTGGCTGTTCATGCTACGTTCCCCTGAGAATCCATCACCCCCTACACTTTCCAAAATAGCACACTTGTTTTACATTTACAAAATATTTACAAAGTGCATTCTATATCAGATAGAATCTCCAACGGCAAAAACATTTCAAAATGGAAATTACAGAAATTGCAATAAATATAAAAGTCTCTACACACCATGTTTTTAAAAACTAACCTTTTTTTTCTAATCAACCTGTTCAGAGATGTTATTACACACCTCTGGAGTAGGCCTCCCGTACCAGGAATAGAGACACAATCAAATGTGCCACAAGAGGGCTATGAGGTGTTTTACTCTAAGATGCCTCAATATATTTTCAATATTCTTGGTTTACAATGTATGTTCTTGGTGAAGAAGGATTCTATAGTTTTTCAACTTCTTGTTACACAAAAAGCATTACACAATGACATTTTCCCATTGCACCTCTGTGCATTTGCCCCAAGCTTTTATGCAACTTTCAGTTTAGGCCTAGCCCTTGGAATATGCCAGTAGGCAACACAAATCCTTGCACTGGAAGACCATCAAGTTTCGGATAGACTGAAAAAGTTTCTAAGTTGATGGTCGTGCATTGGCAGTGATGTTTTCTTGGTTTGCATCCCTGGGAAGAACCTAAGAATTATAGTCCTGCCTCATGGAGCCACTTGGAATAAAACTCAACAAAAATCTCTCTCCAGACTTTATTTACAAAGGCATATTCCAAAAGGAGGTGGATAACAGTCTCTTCCCCACCACAGCCACTTCGAGAACAACAATCATAAAAGTCAGTAGCAGAAGCATCAGCAGACTACTGATTGCAGAGCATATAGTCGAATGTTCTATGTCCACATAAATAGTTAACTATGCATAACTGGAAAAGTGACACAGCAGGAATTTCCTCTCCTGCCATATCCCACCCTTATCCTTTGCCCAACCCCCATCCACCTATAGGAGATGTGTGACCACCTTAAAACGTCCTTCTAATATTATACAGGTGAGGAGCATCTTGTGCCTTCCCTTCATTATCAAACTGAGTTTTCTTATAGGTATACTAAGCAATTGGGGAAGGATAAGAAAATAGTTTAAATTCAATTAGTTCAGGTATTTACTTACATCGGGAATGACACGTAACTGCAAATAGAGGAAAACCTGAAAAACAACAGTGAAATTTGGAGCAAGCATTGCTTTATAAAGGAAACAAAATGTAGCACGGTGTGCTTTTTTATTCAAAACTGATTAACCTTGGAGAACATTCTGTGCAATGTACAGCTTCACCCATAACTTATTAATGGGATAGGAAATAGCTATAAACATTCAGGTGTCTACCTTTGAGCAATTACCTGCACTTGGTTACAGAGGGGTGGATCCTTTTAAAATACTGGTCTACCTTCATTCCTCAGATGCATAGGCCCGAGTCCATTATAATACAGGTATTCAAAGGTTAATGGTGGGTGACTCATGACCTTAGAAACAGAGAAGGTGAGATTAGTGCAAAAAATGTCCTTTTGATAAAAACAGCTTGATTAAAATGTTGATTTTGTTTGCAATGCTAAGACCTGTGAAATCAAGCGGGCCAAAATGGTACTTGATCTTTTGCTCTTTAATGTCTACAAACTTGTTATTATACTGACGTTTACTTCTTTAGTTCTTTAATACTAGCCGTGTATTTTTGTTGGAAGCTTTTTTCATGTCATGAAATGGTTAAACAGTTTTCAGTCCTTGTGGCTTGAGCTTCTTTGTAGTCACTAAACCTTTGTAAAATTTACTGACTAAATTCAGTCATATTTTAATAGTCTCTGAAATGAATCCCTAGGTCAGTGTATAACAGCAGCATTTTTTTGATGAAATATATCTAATATTTTAGAATAGCCATCAAATAATCATCTGTGTTATATAAATGTACTCTGATCAACAACAATTGTTTAGTTACTACTAAAAGAAAATTATGGTGACCAATTATTGATGATATGTTAAACAGACTGTCAGATGGAGGTTATGTTTACAGCTTAAGCACATCATTCAAAGATGGAAACTAGGAAGATTATGAAGTAAAAAAGTCAGATGGGGTTAATTTAACTACTGTACATGAAAGAAACCAATTAAACTTCAACTGAAGCACTGTGTGACAGCATCTGGATTGTGAGCTTTCCAGAGAAATATAGCATTGCAAAGCTTCTGTAAAAATAGCAGCATGATTTACAAAGAAATCAATTAAAGAGTATCTGGTGAGAGTAATGACCATTAAGTCCATCAGGAATTCTGAAAGGGTGTCATTATGAACTAATAATTAAAAAAAAAACAAAATCCTTCCAGAGAATATAAGTAGGTTTACAGCAAGTGTCAAACAAGAACATGAGACAGACTTATAGTTGGGGACGAGATAAAAACAATAACTGCAGATTCTGGATCAGTGGTGCTGGAAGAGCACAGCAATTCAGGCAGCATCCAACGAGCAGCATTGCGATTCCTGATGAAGGGCTTTTGCCCGAAACGTCGATTTCACTGCTCGTTGGATGCTGCCTGAATTGCTGTGCTCTTCCAGCACCACTGATCCAGAGTTATAGTTGGGGACCCCTAGTGGTCAGTCAATTGGTTAATGTACAATTCCCAGGTCTACAGGAATCCAACTTGCCAAAAGACATCATGTTTACATTTTCTACATTCTGTATAACACCGTTCCTTCCTCCATCATTGGAGTTCAAATTAAGGCTCAAGATTTATCTTTTATTTGGATTCTTTTGCAAACAAAACTAAGTTATTACATCTTTGTCAGGATGACAGTGAGAGAGCTACGGCTTGTGGTGACCATCTTAAGTAATCAATAGTATTTGGGTAAACAGGAAAATGTAGAAGTAGTCACCATCGTCTTGTGGTGTTTGATTGAATGCCTTTAGGGGATCAGAATGGATTTTTTTCCCTAAATTATCCTGTTTCTTTTTGCGCTTTTCTCAGGCGGTTGTTGACTTGGAGAGTCAGAATTAACAGTGAACTGAAGCCACACAAAGTACTGTAAAGATGGAACAGTTCTATGAATCCTGCTGGAAGTAAATGTGTATGAATGTTTAACAATGACAGGATTCAACTTATGCATGTGATACCTTACAGAGTCAAATACTTATTGAGGCTCGTACTGAAGAATTGCTTGTTAATTATTTATTGGCAATTGGGTTGGTAAAGTGCAACTATTTTTCAAATTGAACTAATGTTTTCAGTGTTGCAACCTAAATAGTTTCTTTTGATAACAATGACTTACATTGCTGATGCAAATTCATGAATATGCATTGGGGATTATCCTAAGAGGGCATCAGACAATTACTTAAATAGAAACAATATTCAGGTTAGATGGAAATGGCAGAAGATTGGTACTAAGTTAGAATGCCCTAGTGCAGACACAATGGGCTGAATAGCCTCCTTCTGCAATGTAACAATTCTATAAAATCTTGATCAAATGGGCCAACTGGCCAACGAGTGGCAGGTGGAGTTTAATTTAGATAAATGTGAGGCGCTGCATTTTGGAAAGGCAAATCAGGGTAGGTCTGGGTTCATGCCTGAAATGTCAACTCTCCTGCTCCTCAGATGCTGCCTCATCGGCTGTGCTTTTCTAGCACCACACTTTTCAATTCTGATCTCCAGCATCTGCAATCCTCACATTCTCCTGGTTGATTATACACCTAATGGTAAGGTCCTGCTGAATAAAAACACGTTGGAGTGCAGATTTGTAACTCCTTGAAAGTAGAGTTGCAGGTAGGTAGGTGTTTGGTATACTTTCCTTTAATGGTCAGAGCATTGACTGGGAGTTGGGAGGTCATGTTGTGGCTGTAGAGGACATTGATTGGGCCACTTTTGGAATATTGTGTGCAATTCTGGTCTTTCTCCTATTGGAAGAATGTTGTGAACTTGACAGGGTTCAGAAAAGATTTACCAGGATGTTGCCAGAGTTGGAGGGTTTGAGCTAAAGAGAGAGGCTGAATAGGTTGGGCTGTTTTCCCTAGAGTGTCAGAGGCTGAGGGGTGACCTTAAAGGTTTATAAAATCATGAGGGGAATGGATAGGATAAATAGACAAAGTGTTTTTCCTGGGGTGGGGGAGTCCAGGATTATACAGCTTAGGTTTAGGGTGAGAGGGAAAAGATTTAGAAATGACCTAAGGGGCAAATTTTTCACGGACAGGGTGGTGCGTATATGGAATGAACTGACTGAGAATGTGGTGGAGGCTTGTACAATTGCAACATTTAGAGGGCATCTGGATGGGTATATGATTAAGAAGGGTTTGGAGGGATATGGGCCAAGTGCTGGCAAATGGGACTACAAATTTAAGATATCTGGTCAGCATGGATGAGTTGGATCGAAGGGTCTGTTTCAGTGCTGTCCATCTCTTTAATCACAATTACCAAATGGCAGAAACAAATAGTCAAACAAGGGTTGATTGCCAAGAATTAAGTACTGAAAATTATATTTTGTTTTCTCGTTGTAAATATATTTAGTCATAGTTTTAAAGAAATTATTGATATCATAGATATAGAATCATCATATAGGATAACAAAAAATGCATTGGAGAGACTTTTTTTATTTGTTTATGGGGTGTCACAGCATTTATTGCCCAAATCACAGTTAAGAATCAATCATCCTGCTGCAGGTATAAAGGGTTCAGTTAGCTCAGTTGACTGGATGGCTGTAATGCAGAGCGATGCCAACAGTGTGGATTCAATTTCTGCACAAGCTGTGGTTACTACGAAGGACTGACTTTCTAAACCTCTCCCCATCACTAAGGCATAGTGAAATCATAAGATATAGGAGCAGAATTAGGCCATTGAGTCTGTTTTGACATTCAATCATGGCTGATATGTTTCTCAATCCCATTCTCTTGCCTTCTCCCCATAACCCTTGATCCCTTATTAATCAAAAATATATCTGTCACTGTTTTGAAAAATATCCTGAATAACCTGGTCTCCACAGCCTTCCATAGATTCACCACTCTCTGCCTGAAGAAATTCCTCCTCATCTCCGTTCTAAAGGTTTGTGCTTTCACTCTCAAGCTGTGCCTCTGGTCCAAGTCTCCTACCAGTGGAACTTCTAATTCTATATCTTAGTATTTGTCCATCAATCACCTCTCCCTAATGAGACAGTAGCCCTATGGTCTTGTAGAATCATTGAAAATGTTCAGTACAGGAATAGGTCATTCAGCTCATTGTGTCTGTAGGATTATGGCAACTTTACCCTATTGTCTGGGTTCACATGTAGGCCAGGTAAGGATGGTAGAATTCATTTCCTTAAAGGCATTAGTGAAGCAGATGGGGTTTTAACAAGAAAGACTAGTTTTTATTTAATTCAAAAATCTATCTGCCATGTTGGGATTTGAATCCTTTTCCTCAGAACCTTGGCTTGAGTTTTTGATTACTAGCCCAGTGAAACCGCCATTTCACATGCCTTGAATGCAGATGTTCATGAGAATGATTTAGGGATAATGAGGAAATATTAAAAACACGGGGACTGTTTTCCTTGGAGAAGGCTAAGTGAAGATTTGACGAATTTTTTCAAAACCATGAAAGGTCTAAAAAGAATAGACACAGAGAGGTTGATCTTGCTTCTAAAGAGATCAGAAATGAGAGGACATCGGTTTAGAAGGGTTTTCAAAAGAATGAGAAGAACCATTTTGACATAGCAAGTAGATTGGATGTGAAATATATCGCGTGGTAATGTGATGGAGGCGAGTTCAGTAGAGGCGTTCAAGGGCGCATTAGATGATTATTAATAGAAATAATTTGTAGGGAAAGGATAATATAATTATAAATATGTCATAATGCTCATTTGGATGGACTGGATGGCCTGCTTCTGAACCGTAATGATTCTGGTTCGGAGTGCATTTGACGTAATATTCCAAAACCATCTTTGCCATCGAAACTTTTAAATTCGTCCGTGTTTTCGATCTCACCTTTTCAAAAGTTATTGTTCATAAAGCCAATTCTGATTGATTGTGCCTCTGATTTATATCCTGCTCTCAAGTGCCATTTTGCGTTCTAATGTCTCAATCGTTTTTGTGCAGACTATTTTGTTCTTCGGTTTCTGTATGTACATTTAAAAAAAAGCTTTGTGGTTCAAATTGAAGTGTGTGGGGTCTGACTAATTCTAATTTCCCAACCCAGCTCAGGCGTTGCCATGGTAACACCTCGGCCTCTCTTGCCTCGCTACTCCTTGCCTGGAGGAATTGTGGGAAAGCTCGTAAGATGGCGGCGTCGGTGCTCGAGGTGGTGTTGAGTTCTGACGCCGGAGGTTCACTATGGAACTGCAACGTCTGGGAGCCGCGTTCGGGGACTTCGCTTACCAGCTACCGCGGAGGCAACACGTCGGCCCGTGGCCTGTGCACCCTCGCTGGCGAGTATCTCCTGGGAGCGCAGCTCGGCAAGAACTACATCAGCGTGTGGGAACTGCAGAGGAAGGTGAGTGACTGACTGATAGGGAAGGAGGTCTTTCCCCGCTAGAGATTCAGACAACTTCTACTCCCCCCGCACAGGTACATGTTAGTAGATCCCCCGGATCGGCAAGCGGGCATAAACTTTAACCATCCAGAATCCATTTGACACCAAATGCATGTGCTGCTTTGTAAAATTACCTTAAAGTATTTAAAAATTGGAAGTAGGAGCAAGCCATTTGCTTTAAAGAGTCTGCAGAGGGATATGAATAGGTTGTGAGTGGGCCGAAGCTTGATAGATGGAATATAATGTGGGGAGATATGAGGTTATGATTTTTAGCGGGAAGAGTAAGGAGTCTTTAAACTGCAGAGAGATTTGCGAGCCCTCAGCCACGATTCACGAAAAACTAGCACCGAAATTCAGGGAAGGCAAATGGACTGTTGGTGTTAATTTCAAAGGGAATAGAGAGGCTTTGCTAAAACTATACATAACAACTAATCAGATCACAGCTGTAATATTATAAACAGTGTTCAGCCCCTTTTCTGAGGAAAGATATGCTGGCATTGGAGGCAGTCCAAAGAAGGTTCACAAATGAGAGGTTGAGTAGAGTGGGCCTATACTTTATTGGGAAGAAAAGGTAACCTAATTGAAACATTGAAGATTCTTAGAAGATTTCACAGGTTTGATGTGGAAAGTTTGTTTCCTCTGGGATTAGAGGACATAATCTCAGAATAAGGGGTCATGCATTTCAGAACAACTTCTACTCCCCCCGCACAGGTACCTGTGAGTAGATCCCCAGGATCGGCAAGCGGGCATAAACTTTAACCATCCAGAATCCAGATGAATTTCTTCTGTAGTTTGTGAATATGTGGAATTCTTTACAACAGAGGGCTGTTGAAATTGAATCATTTAAGTATGTTAGTGGCTGAGATGGCCTTTTAATCAGTAATGGAATCAAAGGTTACAGGGAAAAGTCAGCAAAGTGGTGTTGAGGATTGTCAGATCCGCTGTTATTTTGTTGGTGGAGCAGACTCCATGGGCTGAATGACCTACTCCCATTCCTGTGTCTTATGGTCATATTAAGTCTGTCACAACCTAACCAGGAAGAGTGCACTGATAATGTGCTCCACTGTTCCATCAACTGTCTCAAAATATACAAGGGTGTTTGAGCTATAGGGAGAGGCTGAACAGGTTGGGGACTATTTTCCCTGGAGCATTGGAAACTGAGGGGTAACCTTATAGAGGTCAAGTCAGGGCAGGTAATGGTAAGATCCTGAGGAGTGTTGCTGAATAAAGAGACCTTGGAGTGCAGGTTCACAGTTTCTTGAAAGTGAAGTGGCAGGTAGATAAAATAGTGAAGAAGGCATTTGGTATGCTTTCCTTGATTGGTCAGGGCATTGAGTATTCGAGTTGGGAGGTCATGTTTTGGCTGTACAGGACATTGGTTAGGCCACTTTTGGAATACTGCATTCAGTTCAGGTGTTGTGAAACTTGAAAAGGTTCAGAAAAGATTTAAAAGCATGTTGCCAGGGTTTGAGGATCTGAGCTATAGGGAGAAGGCTGAATATGCTGATGCTACTTTCCCTGGAGGGTAGGAGGTTGAAAGGTGACCTTATAGAAGTTTATAAAATCATGAAGGGCATGGATAGAGTAAATAGGCAAGGTCTTTTCCCTGGGGAGGGGCAGTCCAAAACTGGAGGGTATAGTTTAAAGGTGAGAGGGGAAAGATTTAAAAGGGACCTAAGCGGCAACGTTTTCGTGCAGACGGTGGTGTGTGTATGGAATGAGCTAACCGAGGAAGTGGTGGAGGCTGGTACAATTGCAACATCTTAAGAGGCATTTGGATGGGTATATGATAGGAAGGGCTTGGAGAGATCTGGGCCAGGTGCTGGCAAATGGGACTAGATTTATGTAGGACATCTCGTTGACATGGACAAATTGGACAGAAGGGTCTGTTTCCATTCTGTACATCTATGTGCAGGTGACATGGATTGGCCATGCTAAATTGTCTGTAGTGTCTAGGGATGTGCAGGTTAGGCAGATTCGCCATGATATTTGCGGGGTTATGGGGATCGTTGAGGAGGTGCTCGGGTTGGGTCGAAGTGGGATGCTTTTCAGAAGCTCAGTGCAGACTCAATAGGCCAAATGGCCTCCTGCACTGTAGGGATTCTGAATCTCAATGGATGCTTTCAGACTGCGAATATTTTTTCCACTGATGCTGTTGGCACGTCTAGCTTTTTAACACACTACAGCTCAAACAATCAGAAGGTTGTTGACAGGCAAAAACTTGAGTTGAAAAGTTCTTGGTGCCACTCAGTCTCATTCCCCCTCTTAATTATGTAAAGAGTTTATAATGCACAGCTCAATAATATGCAATGCTTGATTTTCCTGATGAAAGCTTGTGATTTCAAGTAAACCTGTTCGATTGGAACCTGGTGTCGTGTGACTTCTGACTTTGTCCAGCCCAGTCCAACACTGGCAACTTCACACCACCACTAAAACTTTCCTGGTATTGCAATTGTTGTAGTTCAACTTGCATTTCAAGTAACAATCTCAAAAAAACGAAAATGTGATCTCTTACACTGCTTACCTTGCAGGGTATCACGTATGATCTTTTATCACATTTACATCTTTTCACATTATCCCAAAATCACTTGATTCCCTTGGTGTCGATCTGTCTTGCATATACCCAAAGACTGAGAACCCACAGCTGTGTGGGATTGATAATTACAAAGTCTTTGGGTGAAGATGTATTTTTCTTCATATCTGCCCTTAGTGGTTTATCCCTACACTCTGTCACTATGATACTCCTATGTCCTAGACTCTCCAGCCAGTGGTTTCAGCTTCTGAGCATCAAACCTGTTAGACGCTCAGAATCTAAAATTTCAACAATACAACCTTTTATGTTTCCAGATTCCAAAGACTGATGGCGACTGTGTGGAGTTTGCACTTTCTCCCCGTGTCTGCATGGGTTTCCTCCCACAGTCCAAAAATGTATAGTTTAGGTGAATTGGCCATGCTAAATTTCCTGCAGTGTTGGGTGAAGGGGTAAATGTCGGGGAATGGGTCTGGGTCGGTTGCACTTCGGCAGGTCGGTGTGGACTTGTTGGGCCGAAGGGCCTGTTTCCACACTAAGTAATCTTAAAAAAAAAAGTCTATGTTCAGCCTGCCATGTTGTCAATTCATTTAACTAATTTAGATCCTTTTGCGTCCTCTTTGTAGCTTTGTTTCCCATCTAATTTTCTCATCAAACTTGGATAACATTCACATGACTTCCTAATTTGTCTTTTTTGGTAGATAGTAATTAGCTAAGACCCAAACACAAGCAGATCTTTGTATCTCTCTGTCTGCCAAACTGAGAGTGATCCTTATTTGCATATGCTGTTTTTGTCTATTATTGAATCCTTGATTTATACTATTATATTATTTTTCCCCCCCACCATCAATCCCAGAGGCTATAAAATTGTAATTACCTTTTTGATGATCTAAATTTTTTTTAACCATTATTAGTTTATTCGACAACCTCAAAAGAAACCCACTGAGATTTGCCAAATGCTTCTATCCTTTAATGTTGACTCTGGCCAAGTTTTTTTTTAATGTTCCCTGTTGATGTATCCTTAGTTGTAGTTCCTGGCATTTTCCTTACAATTTCCTAGTATAACTAAGTCTTGGACAATTCCTAGGGTTTGAGGAAAACTTTCTTCTGCTCAGATATTATAGGTCCTGAGGTGGATAAATAGTCCACCAACCTGCAAGCTTTGCCATGGGTTGGGTAGTGGCACTTGCTGATGTGGTGGGTGGAATGCACAGATTTTTGCATGCTCAGTCTGTTTGTGCTGGGTTACCACTGAGTCCTGTTGGCAATACTCCATGATTGTCTTTCTGCTTTGGGCAGTCTTGGGCTAGAGATGTCCATGAGTCAATGGAGATATTGCATTTTTTTTTTCAGGAAGGCTTTGAGTGTTTTTGAGGTATTTCCTCAAGCTCTTTAGTAGCAATGTGGTCAACTCAGTGTAGCTATTGAATACTAACTAAAACCTAGCCCCAGAGGAATTGGCCTTAGAGAAGACAGTGTTATTGAAGCATCTGTTGGACAGTATTGTGCAATGGATGCGAGGACCTTTTGACTTGTAAGGCTCATTCTTGCATGCCTCTGTGAATGTATTGATAATAGATTGGAGCTTGGCTCACAAGTGTACGCTCATGGAAACATAGTCTGTATACTACAGCTTGATAACAGTGGTGGAGGTTGCCTTGGCTCTGTACTTGAGGGATGTTAATCAGTAGATTAGCTTCACACCTGCAGGAAGCTTCATGGATTTAGGATGGGTTGAGGCAAGGAAGATGGAGAAGAGCATTGGTGCAATTACACAATCCTGCTTGACCCCAGTTTGCATTGTTTTGTAAAGGTCACAGCTTTCATGCTATTTTATAGCAGGTGGAGGATGGCAGTAAATTTGTGGCAGCAAAATTTTTGGAGAGTGCTTCATGCTTGGTTGACACATTCAAAGGAGAAAGTGAGGTCTGCAGATGCTGGAGATCAGAGCTGAAAATGTGTTGCTGGAAAAGCGCAGCAGGTCAGGCAGCATCCAAGGAACAGGAGAATCGACCTTTCGGGCATAAGCCCTTCTTCATTCCTGAAGGGCTTATGCCCGAAACGTCAATTCTCCTGTTCCCTGGATGCTGCCTGACCTGCTGCGCTTTTCCAGCAACATATTTTCAGCTCTGACACATTCAAAGGCCTTTTCTGAGAAAAGCCATGTATAAAGATTGCTGCTGCTCTCTGCACTTTTCTGGGGCTTGTTTTCTGTGAAGATTCAGTCCATTGCCACTTAGTGGACAGAATGTGCCTTATGACTTTGGTAAGAATCTTTCTGAAACTGGGAGGAGGTGATTGTGGAGGATGTTTGTAATGACTTTCCCTGTGATGGACAAAGGGCAGATCCCTTTTGTAGTCACTGTAATTGGTTTTGCCTCCTTTCTTGAAACTGGTCACAATTATGGCCTTTTTTCTTCAAGGTGAGGTTGTGTGTACAACTGTGTGGCTCCAATGTGTTTTTAGTACTTCAGAGATCCATCTGTATTGAAGGCCTTATTGATTCTCCACTATTGGATGGTCTTTTTCATCTCACGTCATGCTGAGGTTATAATAAAATGATGGGGAGCACAATGTGGTTGAGGATAGTCATGTCAAAGACTGAGTCTCAGTGTTAGTTTTTTTTTTCCTGAGGTTCTTACACACTTGATGCAACTGCAACACACCAACTTCTGTGAACAAGCAACCAAATTTATTAAGGAGAAAGTGAGGTCTGCAGATGCTGGAGATCAAAGTTGAAACTTTATTGCTGGAACAGCACAGCAGGTCAGGCAGCATCCAGGGAACAGGAGATTCGACGTTTCGGGCACAGGCCCTTCTTCAAGCCTGAAGAAGGGCCTGTGCCCGAAACGTCGAATCTCCTGTTCCCTGGATGCTGCCTGACCTGCTGTGCTGTTCCAGCAATAAAGTTTCAACCAAATTTATTAAGCACAGTATAGTACAGTACAAGCTTGGCGACCCCCTTTGACCCCCTTCACAGGCATGTGAAGTCAGGTCAAAGTGAGGCGCTCAACAAAGAAAACACATCCTGTTTGTACAGGTCTGTTGGCCACTGCCCACCACCCCCCAATCACATGCCACTCAAGCCAATCCCCTGTTACTCAGTCACATGCTACCCCAGGTATAATGGCACGATGAGATCATCCTCTGAGATAATGCCCCAATCCTGGGGAATCGTTATGCAGACGGTTTCCTGACTCAGTGATTTCCCCAAGACAATGAAGGTGTGTGATACCTCTGGCCAGAAAGCATTACTGAATGGAAGAGATTTGAATTGATAGTTTAACTTGACAATAGCAGGGAAGTAATGTTTAAATGACAATGGATAGTCATCCGCATTCTTTCATGGCTTTCGTCCCCACCCAAAGACAGTGCATTTTAACCCTTTAATATTACCTTAATGTCCAGAGAGAGTACAATTTAATCTTTTAACATTACATCAGCTGAGGAGATTCTCAAAATGCTTCTTCCACTGAGTACTTACTGCCTCTGTCCATGATGAGTCCACTCTGTTTCTACACTTTAGTGGGATGGATCCTTAGGTGGAAGACATTTTTCATTGAGATGAAGAATCCACATGTATCGTGGCTATCAATGAGTTGCTATATTTCCTGTGTTTCTACCTGTATGTTCACTAGGTCATAGGTTTCGTTGGACCTTATCATTTAATTGTTAAAGATTATTTTATCTCCCTTGAATATTGGTGGTATTTTCAATTCAGGAACATTTTGTGCTTCTGTTAAGTTGCTACTGGATCTAATGGTTGTTCTTGTTAAATCAGTCTTGATGCTTCCTGGTAGAGAAACATGAAGACTCCTCACAAGCACACTTTATGATTTTTCAATATTGACCAGGTGCTATAGACATTCTGACTCCTATCATTGATTGTTGCAAGTTTGGCTGTGAGGCACTGATTATGTAGGGCTTTATTTGCAGAGTTGTTCAGACCTTTGACATGAAATGTCCTGCAGCAGTGCTTAGCTATCACTGCTGTTATTGGGCCTAATTTATGGAGGTTACCTACTCTGTTCTGTGGTTGATCTAGCTGTTGTCAGCTCCTGTCATGATGTAGGTGATGCAATATCCTCATTTGGGCAATAATGTAGTCAAGCAGATGCCAATGACTGGAGCGAGAGTCTTAGATCATAGAACATAGAAAAGTACAGCACAGAACAGGCCCTTTGGCCCATGATGTTGTGCCGAGGTTTAATCCTAATCGAAAATAAAATGAGTTAACTTACACACCCCTCAATTCACTGCTATCCATGTGCATGTCCAGCAGTCGCTTAAATGTCCCCAGTGACTCTGCTTCCACCACCACAGCTGGCAACACATTCTACTCATTCACAACTGTGTAAAGAACCTACCTCTGATGTCTCCTTTATACCTTCCTCCTAATATCTTCAAACTGTCTCCTCGTACCAGTCAATCCTGCCCTGGGGAAATGTCCCTGGTTATTGACTCTATCTATTCCACTCATTATCTTGTATACCTCGATCAGGTCTCCTCTCTTCCTTCTTCTCTCCAGAGAGAAAAGCCAGCTTATTCAGCCTTTCTTCATGAGGCAAGCTCTCCAGTCCTGGCAGTATCCTGGTAAACCTTATTTGCACCCTCTCCAAAGCCTTTGTATCTTTTCCTATAGTAGGGCAACCAGAACTGGACACAATATTCCAAGTGTGGTCTCACCAGGGAATTGCAGAGCTGTAGCAAAACATCGTGGCTCTTAAACTCGATTCCCCCTGTTAATGAAAGCCAAAACACCATATGCTTTCTTAACAACCCTATCCACTTGGGTGGCAACTTTGAGGGATCTATGTACTTGCACACCCAGATCCCTCTGTTCCTCCACACTGCCAAGAATCCTGTCTTTAATCCTATATTCAGCATTCTAGTTCGACCTTCCAAAATGCATCACTTCGCATTTATCCAGGTTGAACTCCATCTGCCATTTCTCAGCCCAGCTCTGCATCCGGTCTATGTCGCGCTGCAGCCTGCAATAGCCCTCGATACTATCGACGACACCTCCAACCTTTGTGTCATCTGCAAATTTACTAACCCCCCCCCCCCCTCAGCCAAGTCATTTGTAAAAACTACAAAGAGCAGAGGCCCTGGGACCCCACTCAACGCTGACCTCCAGGCAGAATACTTTCCCTCTTCAACCACTCTCTGCCTTCTGTTAGCCAGCCAACTCTGAATCCACAGATCTTATCACAAGGTCTTTGCATTCTTCTCACCGATGAGAGAGGGGTGTTTTGTAAATAACACGGGGGCAACCTATCTGTTGTTTATTCTCCTTAGCTCGGTGCACTATGTTTCCCATTTTTATTGTTTTTAGTTGAATGCATGTACTGTACCTTTTTAAGAAAGAGCAAATGCTGTTCTAAACATATTACAAGCACCTGTGTTTATGACTAGATGGCAGTCCCAGAGAGTACTGGAAAATTGAAAATATGTAACATTTGGTTGTGAAATGGATCTGAGTTTTGGTTGCTGTTTTGACGACTATTCAAATTCAACCAATCCGTTTAAATTATGTCCCAGGACAGTAAAACCCAATCGAGTTTGAATTTATTGTTTTGCCAACATTGAACCAATGAGACAATCTAATTTTTTTTGTGGGGGGGGTGTGATGGTGGGACATGGTTATAAAATGCAGACATGTTAAAAATTAGAGAGAGCAACTACCATCGTGATAGAAATGTCTAGAGATTTAACATTTTACTCTCCAAGAAATTACAAAACACTCTCTATCAAAGGTACCTCTTCAAACGAAACGTACTTGCAATAAAAATCAAGAAGATAGCCAGAATAGTGAAGACGCAGAAGACAACAGTGGCTGTGTGCTTTTGAAATTAAGTTGATGTAACTTTACTAAGTGTCTTATTGGAATAGTATATATTGTTATAGAGTTGGAAGCAGATAATCAGTTAAGAGAAAGTGGGGAGCTTAGAGTTGTGAATAGTTGTTTAATGTTCATTTTTTTGAGATAAAAAAATTAAATTGATATTTAAATAGTGGAATTTGGAAGTTTTCTGTCAATCATTTTAACAGGTTGAGGTGAGGTGAGCTTTTCTGGGTGTTTGGCTTACTTAACAGAAGGGTTCACCGCCGTGTTGTAAAATTATGAAGACAACGCAATATTAAAAACCAGCTGGCTCTATGCACAAGTTACTCTTTAGGTCTCTAATTGACATTTTCTTGCTCTTTTATTATTTTCTTGCTCTTTATGTATTTATAAACCGTCTTTAGATCTTCCTTGTTTTTGCCTAACAGAACTTTTCATGGCTTTCTTAATTGCCTTTTTAATTTTAGTTTGCTTGGTGTGCTCTTTATAGCTGAATGCTGCAAAGACTCCACATAACTCTGCTAAGGCTGTGCTTGTGCAAGTTGATTTTTTTATACAAAGTGTTGAAATTATAACTGTTCATATATGGTAACTCACTTCTAAATACATTGATAAAAGTTGACAGCAACAGTCAGTGCATAACAGTTGAAACTTGTTTCCATAAAGTATTATTAAAAATGATGCTATAGTTAAACAAACAACTTTACCGTCTCTATTTAGGATCAACTACAACAGAAGATCATCTGTCCTGGGCTTGTGACCTGCCTTGCTGCATCACCTAATGGGCTTCATGTTGCTGCTGGGATCGGAGAGAGCATCTACCTATGGGAGGTAAAAGTTGTTCTGCTATAACATGCGTTTCGTTAACGCAAATTGGCTGTAACATGATTCCCTATTAGGGAATGCTGTTTCTGGCTTCTGTCATTGATTGTTGCCAGTTTGGCTTTGACTGATTATGTAGTCATGATATGGAGATGCTGGTGTTGGACTGGGGTGTACAAAGTTAAAAATCTCTCAACACTAGGTTATCGCCCAACAGATTTAATTGAAGCACTAGCTTTCGGAGCGCTGCTCCTTCTGGTGAAATGCAGAAATGTGTGTTGTCTATAACATGATTGTATCGCCCACACTTAAAGTGCTATTTTTATTGTGCAATTTTCATATAGCGTGAGGTCATGCAAGAACTCAACCACTGAGTTATTGAGGAAGTACCTGTAAATGTAAAAATGTGTTTTTACAATTGAACACCGAAATGTAAACTTTCAATCTAATAATTTTTGATTTCACATTGATTATCCAGAATTGCAGTTTAAGAGACCAAAAAGTGTCTTCCAGGCTTAGTTTCAAGACTTTTTTTAAATGATCAATTCTGTTAAAATTTTGAGAACTTGGTCGGATGTTGGTATTTGTAATTGTTCAACCGTAGAAAAATTTAAGGTTTCATTTCTAAATTGTCAATTCTAATTTAAAATGAATAGAAAATGTTAAATTGTCATGGAATGATTTCAAGCTAGATATTTGATCTGTTGGTTTTGTTTTTAGTGTTTCACTGGTCATTTTGAAATAGAATTTGCAGATGTTTGTTGCTTTTTGTGGGTAAATTGAGTGAAGTTGTCAGGTGCTGGCAGCAGCAGTTCTTCAAAATAGCCACAATGTGGCACTCTACACACAACTTTGCCGATCGCTTTCTTTCAGTGGAGTTTAATTTTGAATTATCTTCATTGTTTTATGGCTGTGAGAATTAAACGTGGTGAAGTTAAAGGCTATTAATTAATGTAGTGCATATTAAAGCAAAACTGCAGATGCTGGAAATCTAAAGCAGCAGGGGAAAGTGTTGAATGCATTTAAAGAGTCAGACAGCATATCTGGAGAGCAGATTTCCAGCACCGGCAAGCTTTTGCCTTTTGTTTGCATTTGATTTAGTCGCCTTCTCATCTGTATTAGATAATTTTATTTTCCTTTTTCAAGAATATATAACTGAGTTTTTTGAAGAAGGAACAAAGGGGATTTATGAGGGCAGAATGGTGGACATGATCTGTATGGACTTCAGTAAGACATTCGACAAGGTTCCACATGGTAGACCGGTTAGCTCACATGGAATACAGGGGGATCTAGCTATTTGGATACAGAACTGCCTCGAAGGTAGAAGGCAGAAGGATTGATGGAGGGTTGCTTTTCAGACTGGAGGCCTGTGACCAGTGATGTGCCACAAGGATCAGTGCTGGGTCCACTTCTTTTTCTCATTTATATAAATGATTTGGATGTGAACATAGGAGGTATGGTTAGTAAGTTGCAGATGACACCAAAATTGGAAGTGTAACGGACAGTAAAGAAATTTACCAGAATAATGGGTTCTTGATCAGATGGGCCAATGAGGTGAGAAGTGGCAGATGGAGTCGCAGGTAGATAGGATAGTGAAGAAGGTATTTGGTAAGCTTTCCTTTATTGGTCAGTGTGTTGAGTATAGGAGTTGGGAGGTCATGTTGCAGCTGTACAGGATATTAGTTGTGCCACTTCTGGAATACTGCATGTAATTCTGGTCTCTCTACTGTAGGAAGGATGTTGTGAAACTTGATAGGGTTCAGAAAAGATTGACAAGGATGTAAATCCAGAGTTAGAGGATCTGAGTTATAGGGAGGGGCTGCATAGGTTGGTGCTCTTTCCCCTGGAGTGTTGGAAGCTGAGGCGTGACCTTATAAAGGTTTACAAATCATAAAGGGCATGATTTAGAGGTGCCAGTGTTGGACTGGGGTGTACAAAGTTTGGAAAAAAAAACACAACACCAGATTATTGTCCAACAGGTTTACTTGGAAATACTAGCTTTCGGAGCACTGCTCCTTCATCAGGTGGTTGTGGAGAATACGATCATAAGTCAGAATTTATAGCAAAAGTTTGCAGTGTGATGAAATTATATATTGAAAAAGTCCTGGATTGTTTCAGTCTGTCTTTTAGAATGACCATGTTCTTTCATATGTAAAGCCCAGAACTTCTTTTTTAAAGTTACATTCTCAAGTGAACTTTAACAGAGGTGCCATGTCAACTCAGAGATAATGCATTAAAGGTATAAGATGCCCTGTGTGAGGCTGTCTGTGCCCCAATGTCCAGGCGATTCTATTTCTTTAAGGGATTTAGAGAATCTTGCATGGATTTATGCAGTTTTTGAGCAAAATAAAATATAATCCTGCAAGTACAAAGGGGCATGGATAGTGTAAATAGACAAAGTCTTTTTCCTGGGGATGAGGGAGTCACAAAACTAGAAGGCATAGATTTAAGATGAGGGGAAAGATTGAAAAGGGACCTGAGGGGCAAAAGTGGTGCATGTATGGGATGAGCTGCCAGAGGAAATAGAGGAGACTGGTACAATTGCAGCATTTAAAAGGCATCTGGATGGGTATATAAATAAGCAGGGTTTAGAGGGATGTGGGCCAAATGCTGGCAGATGGGACTAGATTCACTTAGGTTATGTAGTCGGCATGGCCGAGTTGGACTGAAGGATCTGTTTTCATGATGTAAATCTCTGTTCATTTGTCTGTTTTTAACCTTCACTGCTATCACGTCCATTTTTTTTTTATCATGCTTTTCCCACAACCCCTTCCAGATCCCTGGCATGTCTCTTTGTTCAGTGGTAATCTCTAGCTCCAATTCATTTTACATGGATCTTTTCATTCGGTCTATTTTGGATCCATCCACAATAACCATCATAAAATTCAGCTGCCCACTAAATAGTTGTTTTTGGCACTTCATGAATTCCACTATCTTTCTGTATGCCACACTAAGCATGCTCTTAATCCTGTGTGTCTCTTCCTTTCTAACTTCACAATCAACTGTATTTCATAGCTAACATTGTCCTCCATTCCATAACCTTTTTTATTAACAAAGCAATTTCTTTTCACTTAGTTCCACAACAAATATCACCTTTTTGTCTCTAGCCTCGCTAATCCATCTGGAATCCTTCATCTATTCTTATATACCCTTCAATCTTTTAATTTAGAGTTGATAGTCATGTCAAGTTTTTCCACTGCACGCACTCAGTGCAAGTTAGAGATCCCTGGGGAAGAGATTTTTCTTGGCCTGAATAAAGTTTCAAAGCATGATCCTGTACAGTAGTTGTGCTTTCACTTTGCTGACAAACTGAAAGTCTGGGAAGATGAAATTGTGGTGAGCTGTCAGTTATAGCTGATCAGTGATCTGATGCAACTTTTTGGTCCTTTTTGAGAGACATGATTTGGAGATGCCGGTGTTGGACTGGGGTGTACAAAGTTCGGAATCGCACAACACTAGGTTATAGTCCAACAGGTTTCATTGGAAGCACTACCTACCTGAGTGCTGCTCCTTCATCAGCCACCTGATGAAGGAGCAGCACTCCGAAAGCTTGTGCTTCCAATTAAACCTGTTGGACTATAACCTGTTGTTGTGATTTTTCTGTTTTTTGAGAGAGGAAAACATGAGCAAATCATTGCTGAGTTGCTGTAGAGCCAAGGGTGAACAAATGACACCACATGTAAATTTGCATTTTGTTATTGAATTGTTTGTTTTTTCTAACTTGGAAAGAACTAATAGGTAAAGAACTCCACACATTAATATTTTGACAAATTATTTTTGCTGGAGGCTTTCTCAGTTCAAGTTGAGTTAAATGAATGACCTTTAGAATCATTGGCTTGCTGTATTTTGATGCAACACACAGCATGACATGGAACATTTAAGGTTTAATAGGTCCAATGTAAATTGGATTGCAGTTGAATTATTTGGGAAGAGGTAGAACATTTAAGCACTAATCAGATGGTACATTCCTACGTAGGAAATATATGGAAATTATAAGATGAATTAAATTTTGTAGACTCCTTTCAAAGTTGTCAGGAGATCAGGAATTATCTATCTCATGTCCACAAACATTTTGATCAAGTGATACTGTGAATATTTCTGCAAAGTATTTAAGAGCTTGTGGTATTAATCTTTTTTTTGTTTCTTTTGTATCAGGTTTCTACTGGAAATCTCCTGTTGACACTGAACAGGCATTATCAGGACCTGACATGCATTTGCTTCACTGATGATAGCAGTCATTTAATCTCAGGAGGGAAGGATAATCTTGTTCTCGTGTGGAGTCTGTGCAGGTAATAGACTAAATACAGAATGATTTTAGGAGTGCTTGACTTTAATGAGATATATCTGCAATTTGATTGCTAATGCAGTGGATGCTACTCCCATGATTCCACTGTACAAATATTCTTCATTTAGAAGTGAGAATATAATGGTCCTGCTGAGAGACTAAAGCACTCAATTTCAAGGTATTTGACCAGAGGTGGGGAACATATTTAAAAGCAAACTTTGTGTTTTATTTTACTAACTGAGTCTAAATTCTGACTTTATACCTTTTTGTTACTCCTTGACATGATTATTTTAACACTCTCTTGACCTTGAGAGATAATCCGTGGTTCTGAGGTCATTCCGAACCCTTGGCTTGTGATTGAACATGCACCATATCTGGTGCATTGACCCTCTCTGAGCTTGCTGAATTGCATTGATTCTTGCCTTTAAAATTCCTGATTCTTATTTTGAAATATTTCTACGGCCTTACCTTTCTGTATCTTTAATCTCTTCCAGCCCAACAATGAGGTGGTATGGTGGCTCAGTGGTTAGCACTGCTGCTTCACATTACTAGGGACACTGGTTCGATTCTACCCTCAGTTGACTTTCTGTGAAGTTTGCACATTCTCCCCGTGTCTGCATGGGTTTTCTCCAGGTGCTTCAGTTTCTTCAGTCTGAAGATGTGCAGGTTAGGTGGATTGCCATGTTAAATTGCCCATAGTGTCCAGGGATGGGTAGGTTGGGTGGGTTAACTATAGAAAATGTAGAGTTACAGGGTTAGGATATAGCTTATAGGTAGAATACTCTTCAATGGGTCGGTGTGGACTCGATGGGCTGAACAGCCTGCTTTCCACGCTGCAGGGATTCTATAATACGAACTTAACTCTATGAAACTCTTCAAGGCATCTCTGCTGCTCCAATTCTGGCCTCTTGCACATTCCCAACTTTGATCATTCCAGCAGTAATTCTCTTAGTTGTTGAGTTCCAAAACTCCAGAATGTCCTCCTAAATCTTTCCATATCTCTCTTCTCTCTTATTTCATCAGTGTTGATATTCCTTGAAACTAATTTTTCTGACTAAGATTTTGGTCATCTGTTCTCCATTTCCTAGTTTTGTGTGATAATGCTCCTGTGAAAATTGTGGCATATTTTACCATGTAAAGGGCTTCCTTATTAGGCCTTCACTAAAGTTAATGAGAGAGAAAATCACAAACAAATATCCTCCTAAATGTTGCCTGAGAGAGTGAATAATTCTTTTTCTTCATTGATCTCTTGGTTACTATGGAGGAGTCCAATAGATCACATAACAACAGCTTTGAAATAAAACAGTGAAATTACGCAATTTTTCTGCAAAATATGTGAACTTTAAAATTAATAATTCATAGCATCGATCTTTCCTGCCCCCATATTATTATTTTAATGTATAGGGTAAAATATCATTGTTACCTTGTAACTCATTTTATAGGCAGCCCTCTGACTGCTCTGAGCTTGGATGAGCAAAATTGCCTTCAATGATGCTGGTTTGTTCCTTCCTACAAAGGTGTTGTAGCAAATATGTAGTATTCATCATTGAATGCCTTGGTTGAATCTTTTGCCTCTTTAAAGTTGTTAGGTGAACAGAGAACCAGATCTGGTTGTATTCATTTCAACAGCATGTTTTGTTTGTTTCTTATGAATTGATCAACTCCAGTGGGCGTACACAATATCAGTCAGATTTTTGTACTATTTGGTTTTATTTCAATACAATATTCATCTTCTTTACTCCATTCCTTGATGGTTTAATACACAGTTTGTAAATCTACAAAACACTGTTAATCTGGGTGACCTCAACAAGTGTGTTGGATTTCTGGGCATAATGTAGTTCAGTGTAGGATATACCATGCAGAAGCAGGCCATTCGGCCCAAGACGACCATAGTGTCCAGGGATATGTAGGCTCGGTGCATTAGTCAGGTGAAATGTAGAGTAATAGGGTAGGGGATTGGGTCTGGATGGGATACTCTTTGGAGGGTTGGTATGGACTTGTTATGCTGAAGGGCCTGCTTCCACACTAGGGTTTCTATGATGATTCCAGGTGCCTGTTGTCGTGGTTGTGGGTATATTGGCCAAACTGGAAAGGTGATTTGAGGGGTTTCATCCTCTTTAGGTGACATCTTTGGTGCTTTGGAGCCTCCTGTGAAGCACTGCTGTACTGTCTTCTGGAATTTATTTGGTTCCGTTTCTGCTGCTTCTGGTTGCCAGTAACCAGAAGCTGTAGAAACAGAGCCAAATAAATCCAGCAGACGCAGTACAGCAGTGCTTCACAGGAGGCTCCAAAGCACTGAAGATGTCACTTGGACAGGAGATGAAATGTCTGCAAATTACGTTCCCAGATTGACAAACATACCCACAACCACGACAGTGAATTTTAAGTTCTCACCACTCTTTGGGTTAAAAATAATGTTTGTTTGAATTCCCTGTTGGATATCTTCATGACTATATTGTTAAGATGGCCTTTTAATTCTTTATTCTTCTTCTTAAGCAGTCCCTCAAGACTGGGGATGACTTTCTTGAGTGGTTGTGAACTGACTGAATCTCCCAACAAATGTTGGGATACCGTGTTTGAAGAGATGAATGGTAGAATGCTTGGTTTAAGAGGAGCCTGTGGATTTAGCAGACTTTAGATTGCATTTTGATAAGTTCTCATATAAAAGAGAATGCAGGCCATAAGATGTAGGAGTGGAGGTAGGTCATTCAGCTCATTGAATTTGCTACGCCATTCATGGCTGATCTGGTAATCCTCACTCCACTTATGACTTTTCTTGTAACACTTGGTTCTTTTACTGATTAAAAATATCTCCGCCTTGAATATACTTAACGGCCCAGCCTTTACAACCTTCTGCGGTGGAGATTTCCACATGTTCATTACTTTGTGAGAAGCAATTTCTCCTCATCATTGTCAAAAATAGTTGGCTCCTTATTCTGAGATTATGCCATGTGCATGGTGTAGGGGTAACATATCTGCATGGATAATGGATTAATTAATTAACACAAATCAGCGCTGTGTGAAATATCGACCAATTTCGGGTTGATAAGCTGAAACTAGTGGGGTGCCACAAAAAATAGTACTGAGGTCTATTTACAGACTGTACGACTGATTTGGATGAATAGATGAAATGTATGATTTCTAAGTTTTGGATGTAGGTTTGCTTGTTGAGCCAGAAGGTTCGGTTTCAGATGTTTTGTCACCGTACTAGGTAACGTCATCAGTCATCCTCTGGATGATGCACTGGTATAGCCCGCTTTTTATTTGTTTAGGTTTCCCTGGTTTTGTGGTGCCATTTCTGGTGGTGATGTCATTTCCTGTTTTTTTTCTCAGGAGGTGGTAAATGGGGGTCCAAGTCAAAGTTTGTTGCTAGAGTTCCAGTTGGAATGCCATGCTTCTAGGAACTCGCACACACGTCTCTGTTTGGCTTGTTCGAGGATGGATGTGTTGTCCCAGTCAAAGTGGTATCCTTACATAAAGATGAGGAAGGACACCACGAGTGAGAGTGCATCATGTTTTTTTGTGGCTAGTTGATGTTCATGTATCCTGGTAGCTAGTTTTCTGCCAGTTTGTCCAATGTAGTGATTGTTACCGTTCTTGCACTGTATTTTGTAAATGACATTAGTTTTGCTTGTTGTTTGTTATGAGCTACTATGATGCCAAGGATCTGAGTAGTCTGGCAGTAATTTCCAAGATGTCTTTGACGTAGGGGAGAGTGGCTTGGGTTTCTGGACATGTTTTGTCTGCTTGTTTGGGTTTGTTGCTGAGAAATTGGCGAACTGTGTTCATTGGGTACCCACTCTTTTTTTTTTTAATACACTGTGTAGGTGAATTTCCTATGCTCTGCATAGTTCTTCTGTGCTGCAGTGCGTGGTGACTCGTTGAAATAATGTTCTGATGCATCATTTCTGATGCAAGAATTCCTGAAGACTATCAAAGACACCAAGATAGAAAAGGATGAAGTAATGGTATCCTTTGATGTAACAGGCCTGTTCACATCAGTCAACATCAACCTAGCTAAGGAAACACTGACTACACTGTTAGACACCTTCACCAAACACGACCTACTTCATCAGCAAGGACAGTATTGTCAAGCTAGTGGACCTATGCCTTACCACCCACTTCACCTTCAACAACAAAACCAACAGACAAACTAATGGAACCCCATGGAATCACCGATATCAGGATTCTTAGCAGAGACAGTAATGCAGAGACTCGAACAAACAGCTCTGCCTACTATCCAACCCAAACTTTGGATCCACTACGTGGATGACACCTTTTGCCATCACTAAACGAAACAAATTAGAGGAAACCTTCAAGACCATCAATACTATCCTTGCTGGTAAAAAAAAAAAATCACAAAAGAGAAGGAAAACAACAAACTACCATTCGTAGATATCACAGTAGAGCAAACAAGCAATGTGGACCTTCAAACCAGAGTCTACAGGAAAACAGCACATACAGACCAAATATTGAACTACAGAAGCAATCATCCCATTATCCACAAACTAAGCTGCATCAGAACGTTATTTCAACAAGCCAAACACTACATTGGACAAACAGGCAGAAACCTAGCTACCAGCATACATGAACATCAACTAGCCTCAAATGACATGACCCACTCTCACTAGTATCCTTACATACAGATAAGGGAGGACACTACTTTGACTGGGACAACACATCCATCCTAGGACAAGCCAAACAGACATGCATGAGAATTCCTAGAAGCATGGCATTCCAACTGGAACTCTATTAACGAACACATTGACTTGGACCCCATTTACCACCCATTGAGAAAAAGAACAGGAAATGATGTCGTCAACCCAAACATATAAATAGAAAGCAACAAACACCTGCAGTCTTTTGTCCAGAGGCTCACTGAAGATGTTGCCTAGTATGGTGACGAAATGTCTGAAAATGAACTTGCCAGGTCAGCAAGCAGACCTACATCCGGATTTATTGCCTGATCCTAGTTGTCCTGGTGAAGGTGGCGCTGCACTGTCTTCTTGAACGACTGCAATCCACTTGTAGATTGATCCATAACCCTAGAATAATAAAATCTCTACAGTGTGGAAGCATGCCATTCTGTCTATCAAGTTCACACTAACCCTCTGAAGAGTGTCCCACCCAGATCTGCATCCTATCCCCATAACCCTGCATTTACCATGGCTAATCCACCTAGCTGCACATCTTTGGCCTGTGGGAGGAAACCCATGCAGACATTATGAGAACATTCAAACTCAACAAAAACAGATGCCTGAGGGTGGAATCGAACCTGGCGCTGTGCGGCTGCAGTGCTAACTGCTGTACCACTCCAATTTGTCCCACTTTCACTGGTGTCAGTCTAGTGAGCTTCTACTGCATCCTCTCTGTGGCAAGTATATCCTTTCTTTGGTTGGGAGACCAAAACTGCATGCGGTATTCCAGGTGTGCTCTCCTCAAGGCTCTGTATTACATTTCTGCTATTGAACTCCAATCGTCCTGCAATGAAAACCAATAGACCTGCATGCATTCTCCTCCTCATTCGTAGTCCCACTCACTTCTGTGTTCTCAGCTGACTTGGAAATGTTGCATTTGGAAACCTTGTCCAGGTCACTTTATATATCATGAGTAAATGGGGCCCAAGCACTACTGGCATTTACTGCAAGAATCATTGTCTCTGTACTGGAGACGTAGGAAAGAAGCCAAGACGGATTTTCAACTTGTTCTGGCTATAGATGCTTGCAAATGCTTCAGCCTTTGTCTTATGCAATGATTATACCGGGCTCCCCCATCATTGAGGCTGGGGCAAGTTATGGAGCATCTACATCTAGTGAATTGTTTAGTTGTCCACCATCATTCACAACTAGATGTGGAGAGACTGCAGAGCTCCCCTCTGATTCATTGGTTGTGGAATTGCTTAGCTTTGCAATGCATACTGTTTATGCTGGTTGGCAGGCAAGTAGTCCTGTGTTATGGCTTCACCAGGTATCATCTTGAGTATGCCTAGTGCTCCTGAAATACCCTCATATGTTCTCCATTGAACAAGGGATGATCCCTTGACTTGATGGTAATAGTAGGGAGGTTATGACAGGCCATGAGGTTCCAGATTGTGGTTGAATGCAATTCTGCTGCAGGCCTAGTGTCCATGCATTTTTTTTCCCTTGGTTCCTTTTACTGCCAGTCTAGCAGTGATGTATTTTCAGATTCAGCTAATTCAGTCAATAGTTGTGTTGCAGCAGAGCCATTCTTGGTGGTTGATTTTGAAGTCTCCCAGCAGTAAACATTCGGTGCCTGTGTCACCTCAATGCTTCCTCCAAATGTTGTATAACACTGAACTGATTCAGGTGGTGGGTGATAATCAGCAGGAGGACTTAATGTGGTTTGGTGTCTATGTTGAGGACTTCCTGGGCAACTCCTTTGCAACACTCTACCACCATAGTGCCAGCTCTTGTCAGTCTGACCTGGATAGGACAGAACCTAATCAAATGCAGATGATTGTGGTGTTTGGGACAATGTCCAAACATATGGTTCTGAGCATCTCTTCTGTAACTTTTACCCATATGTAAGACTGCCATCAATCCATTAATTTTAATTGGTTTTGCAAGTAAATGCTTGAATGGTTGCAGGTTTGACAAATTGATATTGACATTTCAGATTGTCTACGACATGAGTTGAGCTGGTGGTCAGGTCAGAGTACTTTAAAAATTCTGAATCACATGTCTTTGTGTTTTGTTGTAATTAAAAATCAGTGATTCCCATTTGCACTTATGTTTTCTGTTCCCATAGTTTGCATTCCATTATTCCCTTTTTTTTCCATCACTTTCATGGCTGCAGAATTCTATGTTCGATTCAAACCAAATGTTAACTTTTCCCTGTTTATTCATTAGTCCTCATCTAAGTGCTAATCACTTTTTTTGATTTGGAGATGCCAGTGTTGGACTGGGGTGTACAAAGTTAAAAATCACACAACACCAGGTTATAGTCCAACACGTTTAATTGGAAGCACTAGCTTTCGGAGTGCTGCTCCTTCATGCTATCACTTTTGCTATCATGGAAGAAGAATTCTCATGTTGAGACTTAATTTTTTTGTTTCTTTTTCTTTGGTTTCAAGCTGAATGAAGATGACCTTTCAACTGAGCAGCAGCCTTTCTTTCAAAACAAATGAGAGCAAACAAACTGATGTTTGCTTATAAGGCCAGGCCTGAACGTTGTTTGCAGGTTGATTCTTGTTCAAAGAACCTCTGTGGATGTTTCAGTTCTGGAGATTATGCTCAGATAGCAGATGTTTGAATGTTAACAGAGCCTCAGGAGCACCACCAGTCTAACAAAAGAAACCTAAGTTTTAACTGGTTTTGAGCTGTTTGTACAAGAAGGATTGTGACTGACAAAACTACAGGACGGAGATTTGATTAGTCTCTGGTCATCTCCCATTATCAATTTATCAAAAGTTCAGAGAATAGATCTCATTTGTAAGAATTAAATAATTAAATATTCCTCAGCACCTATTGGAAGTTATTTGCATTGAGCATTCAGAAACCAAGTAAGATACAATTTCATCTGCTGTGATGTTACAGGTCATGGAAATAGCTTACGTGAATTGACCAATTACAATGCAATTTTTGTTTGTTTTGATTTATCCCTTAACTCTGTCTGACTTTAAGTAAAGATGCTAGAATCAAAGAATGGTTTTAAATCAGACATTGATTAGATCACCTTGTGGCTCTTATTGAGATAAGCCTACTGAATAAATGAATTAATTCTTTTGTTGAAGCTATAAACTTGGGGCCTGGTATTGGTTATTTTTAAAATCTGGTTATGAACCACTGGGGCGATCTTAAGAGTTAAGTATTTTAATTTTATTCTGTTACGAATACAGGGTTAGAAGGCTGTCTGTCTGTTGAGTCATAGAGCCATACAGTATAGTATCAGACCCTTAAGTCCAACTCATCCCTGCTGACCAGATTTCCTAAAATGAACTAGTTCCATTTGCCTGCATTTGGCCTATATCCCTTTTTAAACCTTTCCTATCCATGTATCAATACAAATATCTTTTAAGTGCTGTAATCGTAATCTCCTTGACCACTTCCTCTGGCAGCTTGTCCTATGTACAGACCACCTTCTCTGTGGAAAAAGTTGTCCCGCAAGTTCCTTTTTAAATCTTTCCCCTCTCACCTTTAAACATATGCCCTTTAGTTTTGGACCCCACTACCCTGGAGAAAAGACCTTGGCTATATCCACCTTTATCTATGCCTATCATGATCCTGTACACCTCTATTATAATATCTTGAAGAAATTTATACCTTTGTGCTACCCTGGGTAGTGTTGTTGCTTCATTACACTGTATATAAAAGCTTATTCTGTGCAGCACCTTCATTCTTTTGTTAATGTGGATTGGAAAGAAGTTCTGAGTAGAATGCTCTTGACCAAAGTATTGAAGCTACTATATATGCGTCACTGACTTGGATTTAGAGCCTCGATGCAAATTAGTAACATTTGCAGATGATACAAAACCAAGAAGCTCAGTGAAACTGAAAGTGCACATCAGATATTACAATGAGTTTGACAAAATACATTTATAGGCAGAACAACAGCAAAATAGGAGTAAGGCAAGTGTAAAATAGGAAGAACTTACAACCTAAAAGATAATGAAATAGTTGAGGAAGTTCTTGATGATTAAGGTAGTTAGAAATGTCATCAGCTCCAAGTTACCTTGCAGGTCATGCACATCCAAACCTGGATGTTTATTGCTATCTTTCATGGATCAAAGGTCTGGAACTGTCTATCTAACTGTACTGTGAGAGATTCCTCACGCAGATTGTTGTAATTCAAGAAGATGGTCTCCATCTTAAATGCAGTTGGAAATAATGGCCATACTAGTTATCTGAGAAATGCTATTGTGTACAAGCATACAAACGAGGAGTGGAAGTTTGTCATATGCTCCCTCGAAGTGATCCTCAATAGGATCATGGCTGATTTGGTTATGTTTTGAATTCCGCATTGTCATCTACTGCTAACCTTATCTTGTTAGACAAGGTAATCACTTTACTAACACCTTTAGAAATATTTACTGAGCCTGCTTCTATTGCCTTCTGATGCAGAGTTCCAAAGCCACACACAGTCAGAGGACCAATTTCACTTCATTACTGTTCTAAAAGGTTACCTTTAATTTTTAATGGTAATCCCTAGCTCTGGATTCACATGGAAGAGGAAACAGATTATCCGCTTCCACCTAGTCAAGTGGCTGAAGTGTCAATGGGCAAATGGTTTTGGGAATAGTAACCATAACTCTAAGTTTGAAATGCCTTATGTGAAGGGATAAGAGTGCAAATGTCTAAACCTAGGGTAGGCCAATTTCATTATCATTAGACAGGATCTGGCAAGTATAGACTGGGAGCAGCTACTTGCAGGTAATTCTACATTTGAAAAGTGAGAGTTTTTAAAGTAGTTTAGTGAGAGTTCAGGCACGCATGTTCCTCCAAAGAGTGAAGGGCAAGATAAGCAATGCAAGAACCCTGGATGTCAAGGAATTTTAACAGTTCGATAAGAAAACAAAGGAAAATATATTAGGTACAGAGTAGTAAAACAGGTGAAGCCCTTGAGTATAGTGTGTGTGTGTGTGTATGTATGTATGTGGGGGGAGGGGCGGGGGGGTTCATAAAAGCGAAATTAGGAGGCCAAAGTGGGGCCATGAAATATCATTGGCAGAGAGGACATGATTACTCGGCAATAGGAAAGGAAGGGATTGTCAGCATGGATTTAGTTTAGGGCGATCTTGCCTGACTAATGGAGTTTTTTGAAATTATTATGGCAGATATGTCTAAAATCAGTAATTTAAGGTGAGGAGTAGGTGGTTTAGAGGGAATCTGAGAAACTCTCTTTTTCTCTACTCCGAGGGTGGTAGAAATATGGAATGCACTATTGGAGCGTGTGGTGGAGGCAGGTACTCAAGGAGGACCTGGGAGAACATTTAAAATGCCAGGGTATGGTAGGGTGCTATGGACCTAGTGGAAAGACTTAATTATTTATTATACCTAAATACTTTACTAACTTTCTGCAATTCATTTGCATTTTTTGATTGAAGCAATAGAACTGATTTATAGAGACAGAATAGTAGAACTTAACATAGAGAAAGTTATGACCGAACTGTATAAAGCTCAATACAGACAGTAATATTCAGACCATAATTGCCCAGCCAGTAATGGTCTCATCTCAGAAGTGAATTTTTTAAAAATGCTCTCCAAATAGGGTTGCCAAACTGTAAACCCAACTTTTGGGTGCTAGAACTAGGCAGAGAAGAGCTGCAAAATGATTCCTGTTGTCAGAGGAAGGAGATGAAGAAAGACTAAAGAAACGATGGATAGGAAGCATCATCATCGTAGAATAATGTAAGATAAAGAGAATGAAAACAATAAATCTGAAGTATTACTCTTGAATTGACCAACCATAATTTAATTTAAGACTGGTTTGGGAATGTTTTGAGTGAGTGCTTTTTTTTAAGATTTCAGTATGGTTGCTGATGAACATTTTGAATAGGAAGCTTGTGCTCTCAAATTCAGTAAGCGGAACAGAACGTTAACTGTCTTTGCTGTGACACTTTGTTTTCAACATGATAGTATTAGCCCATGGGTATTAGCAACTTGTATTAGGCATCTTTTTAATATGCCCAGGCACTAAGTGTTCATTTTAGAATAGCTATTCAACTGATAGTCTAAAATTACTGCCAATAGCATTGTTCTTAATTTAAAAAATAGGCACTTTTTTCTTCAGTATTTCTTCAGTATCAAATGTCAGCAGGATTTGTATAGAATTTAAATAATGTAAGCTGCCTTTTAGATTTTAATCTTTTAGAGTACTGAATTCTTGTTGCTATAAACCTGCAATTTATAGTTGCTGAATTTATAATGGTCCAAGGTTGCTGTTGTTGCTTAGTCTGACTACTGTTCTTCAGACTTTAATTTTCACTCATAGCTCCAGCTTCTATTAATGTTTATACTAGAATAATTGCAGTTGAGAGGGAGTTTATTCCATCTATTTATACAACTTCATTTATGATGAAACATTTTTAAAATGAAGAACAACCATTATCTCAATTGACTCTGTTCTTCCAAAATACCAACTCAAATATCTCTCCATTACAGGAACTAATTCCCATATGATTTAAATCGCTCAGATCTTCTGGTCAGTGACTATGCTGAGGATGTGGTCACTGACTATGAAGATAATTACAAACCTACCTTTTTGTGTCCTTGTAGCGGGAATTTCCCTGTCCCAGCTGCAGCAATAAGTATTCAGCGCAGCCAACTATGGAGGGCAGTGGTGAAGAAAAGCAGTAATTTCCCCCATTTTCTTTTGACATCAGTTACCATGTTCAGGTAAGTTTGTAACTGTCATAAGGGTGTCAGCTATATGGGTGGGTTCATAGACTTGGAAAAGTAGGGGGAGAAGTGTTAGTTGTTAATCACTAAGCTGCACCAGAAATTAAAGATCATGACAAAACTATTACACTTATCTGAATACTTACCCTAGTTTAATGTAATTAACTCTGGTCTCTGATCCTGATGTCAGTTATGGAAATATTTTTACAATATCACATGCAATGCAAATCAGCCCACTGAAAGTTGAATCTTCCTTGACAGTTGCTGCACGTAATCAGGTCAGGACTTCAGGTCATAAAGCACAAAATTGGTTCTCATTTTAAGATTCCCTGTGTTGTCGTTAATAGACCCGGCCAATGTCTTAGCCTTAACTTTACGTCAGCCATGACTCTAATGCTCTCATCTCTGCGTCAGAATGTGGCGTCCCACTTCAGAGGCTTGAACATGAAAATTTAGCTGTCACTTCAAGTGAGAATGAGTGCTGCACTCCAAGAGGGATGGTATCCTTTGCATCCGTTGTTAAACTGAGTTTCTGTCAGCCCTTAGGATGTAAATGCTTCTTTGAAACTTGAAGCCCTATTGAACTATCCATAATGTCCGAGCCAATAGTTTTTCCTTGCTCAAAATCCCCAGGATAGATTGGCTAGTTATTACTGCTTAGGGGAAATTGCTATGTTCAAAATTACTTAAGGGCTGTTCACAGGAGGACTACAAAATAAGGTGTGACAGTCATTTAAGGACATACTGTTTTGTGATTACAATATAATAACATCAATGAAGTAGGTTTTAAGAAGTATCTTGGATGAAAATGGAGAACAGGTAAAGGCAGAATATTCCTGAATGTGGGGCTGAGGCAACTTAGAGTCAAAGAGATTTACAGCATGGAAACAGACCCTTTGGTCCAACCTGTCCATGCCGACCAGATATCCCAACCCAATCTAGTCCCATCTGCCAGCACCCAGCCCAAATCCCTCCAAACCCTTCCTATTCATATACCCATCCAAATGCCTCTTAAATGTTGCAATTGTACCATCCTCCACCACATCCTCTGGCAGCTCATTCCATACATGCACCACCCTCTGTTTGAAAAAGTTGCCCCTTAGGTCTCTTTTATATCTTTCCCCTCTCACCCTAAACCTGTGCCCTCTAGTTCTGGACTCCCCGACCCCAGGGAAAAGACTTTGCCCATTTATCCTATCCATGCCCCTCATAATTTTGTAAACCTGTAAAAGGTCACCCCTTAGCCTCCGACACTCCAGGGAAAACAGCCCCAGCTGGTTCAGCCTCTCCCTGCAGCTCAGATCCTCCAACCCTGGCAACATCCTTGTAAATCTTGAGGCATAGCCACCATTTGTAAAGCAATTC